>NW_003852646.1:1008246-1036131 GCF_000181295.1 Otolemur garnettii | reverse complement strand
AAAAAAAAAAAAAAAAAAGAAGAAGAAGAGTCCTACATCTCAAAACTCAGAAAATATAAACTGGTGTACAAAGAAAAACCTTCATCCCTCTCCTCTCCTTCATTGGTGGTCTTTCTTTCTTTCTTTTTTGGAGACAGAGTTTCACTTTGTCACCCCTGGTAGAGTGCTGTGGCATCATATCTCACAGCAACCGCCAACTCTTGGGCTCAAGCAATCCTCTTGACTCAGTTTTCTATTTTTAGTAGAGATGGGGGTCTCACTTTTTGCCCAGGCAGGTCTCAAATTTGTGAGCTCAAGCAATCCATCCACCTTGGCCTCCCAGGGTGCTAGGATTACAGGCTTGAGCCACCGTGCCCGGCCTGCAGTTTCTCTTAAAACATGCATGCAGGCTGGATGCCCATATCTCAGTGGGTAGAGTGCTGGCCCTGAGCTCCAGGAGTGGCAGGTTTAAACCCGCCCTAGGTCTGCTTACCAAACAAACAAAAAAAGAAATGCATACATACACTTTGCCACATGCATTTTTATTGAATCCTTGTTTACCCTTCCAGAGATTATGCAACTATGAGCAAATACAAATAGAGTCTATTTCTCAGATAAAAGTAGTAAATTATTGTGCATCTTGCATTTTTTATTCAACAATAAGAATGGAGGAGCCTTCTCATTCTTTGTCCTTTGTCCTGTCCTCCAGTGTGTGGAGGTGCCAAGCGTTATCTAACCAACCTTCAGGAGGAGGACATTTGAAAGTACTGGGGACAAAATTAAAACCTGTTAATCCAGAAAACCTTTCCACAAAAGTTAGAAGAGAAAGAAAACAGTTTTGTTTTGTTTTGTTTTGTTTTTTGAAATAGAGTCTCATTTTGTCACCCTTAGTAGAGGGCTGTAGCATCACAGCTCACAGCAACTTCAAACTTTTGGGCTCTAGTGATTTTCTTGCCTTGGCCTCCCACATAACTGAGACTATAGGCGTCTGCCAGAGTGCCCGGCTATTTTTTGGTTGTAGTTGTCATTGCTGTTTGGCAGGCCCAGGCTGGATTTGAACCCACCAGCTCCAGTGTATGTGACTGGCACCCTAGCTGCTGAGCTACAGGCACTGAGCCAAAAAGAAAACAGTTGTATTACTGAATAAGCATGGAGGCAGACTGCAGTATGGATCACAGATTCATGAAAGATGCACAGGCGGGAGGAAATGTCTCCCTCTCACATAGGCAGGCGGGTACAACTTAGTGCACGCGTGTTCTCAGACAATGACTAGTCCTCAAGTGGGATGATTAGACAGCACCATTTGTCATGTAATTCATCCTGAATGTACCTGGCAATTAAAGTGGCCATCTGTTAGTTAATTATCCAAAGGAAACATAAACCCATATCTTTACGATAGGTGATGGTTTTACAACTTGGAGCCATGCCGAAGTTAGACTCCTCCTCTCCCTCAGAGTCTGTGTGATAAGGGTGCTCAAGGTCCTTAGGAAAACATCCCTGGGGCCAGGCTTGTGGCTCACGCAGGCAATCCTAACACTCTGAGAGGCCTGCAAACCGAGCACTCTAGGAGGCCAGGGAGGGCAAAAAGGACTTCACAAATGGAATGCAGGTTACACACTTTAAAATAAGGAGATTATTTTGGATCACCTGAGTGAGTCCAATCTAATCACATGAGCTCTTTAAAGCAAGAGATTCAGCAAAGGAGGTGAGAAGAGAGAAGAAGCAGGAGATTCCAAAGGTGAGGAGGATTTGACAGCTTTGCCTGCTGTTGCTGGCTCTGAGATGGAAGAGAAGCCAGTGCATGAGGACAGAGAGAGCTGGGAGCCCGAAGGAGCTAAGGGCAGCCCCAGGTGACAGCCAGCAAGGAAGCAGGAACCTCATCCTGCAAACCCAAGAGAGCTTAGAGCAGATTCTATCCCAAAGCCTCAGGTAAGGAGCACGGCGCTGCCAGCGCCCTGACGTTAGTCCCATGAGACTGGGCTCTGACGTCTGACCTGGGAAATATCATAAATTTACATTGTTTTAAAGTTGCTGATCCACTCACAAGGCTGAGGTGGGAGAATCACTTGAGCCCAGGAATTTGAAGCCAGCCTGGGTAATGATGCCACATCTCTTAAAAAACCTGCTGTGGCCGGTTGCAGAGGCTCATGCCTGTAATCCTAGCCCTCTGGGTAGCCAAGGCAGGTGAATTGCTTGGGCTCAGGAGTTCAAGACCAGCCTAAGCAAGAGCAGGACCCCATCTCTAAACAAACAGTCAGGCGTTGTGGTGGATGCCTATAGTCCCAGCTACTCAGGAGGCTGACACAGGAGGATGACTTGAGCCCAAGAGTTTAAGTGTGCTGTGAGCTATGATGCCACGCAGCACTCTACTGGGGGCAAGAAAGCGAAATTCTGTCTCAAAAATTATAACAATAAATAAATAAACAAGAATAAATTAAAAAGCCTGCTGTGTGGCCATTCCTGGCAGCAGCAATAGTAAACTGATAGAATGGTGCTTCCTCCCTTGTTCTACCGCCCTGTAAGCCTGTAAAATGTGTTCATGGGCCTCGGGCATCCAACATCACATTTCAGATGTGGAAACAGAGGTCCAGGTGGGGGAATGATCTAGCCAGAGTCACCCAGAAAATGGGTTCCAAAGTCGGGACACAAAGCCCACTTCAGTTGGCCAAATCCAGCTTCCTTTCTAATGAGTTGTTGGCGTAAGTCCCGAGAGGCAACAGTTCAGATTTGTCCTGGAGGAAGGGGCCTCAGGATGTTGGAAACATAAAATCAGACCAGGACTGCTTCGAGGACAGATCCACGATGTCATCTGAAGAGAATTGATGAGTATGACCTTCCCTGTGGCCGTGCAGCACTGGAATGGTCAAGCATCTGCCCTGCCCATCCCCACTGAGGCCCACCACAGCGACCCTTTGCTATAAAGAGCCCTCCCACTGCCACCCTTCCTTGCTGGCCACATGCCAGGGCATGAGGTCATTCCTCCTGTCATCTGCTGAGGGCTTTCCCATACCCTAGGCTTTTTCTGAGTCTTTAATTACTTAATTCTCAAAGAAGCCCTATGAACTACTGCCTATTATTATTAGTGCTATTCTGCAAATACGAAACTGATACACAGAGATGTTAAGTATCTTGCCAGAGGTCACACAGCCAGTGAGTGTCAGAACCAAGACTTGGACCCAGACCGCCTAGGTTTGCATCACTAGATCTTGCTGTGTCAGAGACGTGAGCCTCAAAGCATGTGAACTGGTCAAGAAAGATCTCGATTCAAAGCAAGCTCTGGTGTCAGATAGGAAAATTGAGTCAGGGAAACTGAGTCACGGGAAAATAAAACTCCTCCCTGGATCATCACCATCTGGCTTGACCTTGGAAAACGGAAGTCCATTCCTGTGACCCCCTCATCCATCACTCCCACCACACACACACATGCGCGCATGAACAATCTCCTTTGGAAGTGAGTAAGAGGGAAAAGACAGGCTATGATTTACACACACACAGACCGATAATTTAAGAATGACTAGCAGAGGATCTGAAAACGGTCCTGCACTCTGTCTGGTGGTTCTGGTTTTATGATGGGGTGGCCTTTCCTGATTTTCTTCATGATGTTACAGGAGTAAAATCTAGGGACGTGCCGCGTTTGGCAAATAGTAGTGGTGTTGCTGACTGTGCCTTTCATTTGCAAATTGCTGGCTGGGCAGCTCCCTGCTGGGCGTGCCTTAAAAAGGAAGGGCTGTTCTATTATAACTTGTTATTTGGCCCAGGCTGGAAGTAAGGCACAAAGTTTTCTCTGTAATGAGGAAAGATAGTATCATTGGGAGAATGTGGGTGAGCACCAGATAGTCCTGCTAGTTGCTATAATGTCCATTCTCTTGTTTCTTTCCATAGTCACAGAAACCCTGACTTTCACTGGGCACCATGCAGCACAGGGTAATCACTACATTTCCCAGGCCTCCATGTGACTACATTAGACAAATGGGATGTGATCAAGAATAATGTATATAAATTCTAGGTTGTATAAGTAGAAAGAAGGAACAGGCCCTTCACTTCGCATTTCCCCCTCCTGCTGGCAGGAATGCAGACATAATGGCTGGATCTAGAGCAGCTGTTTTGGGTCATGAGGAGGAAGCCACAGGTTTAGAATAATATATATGCTTACATACACTTACAGTTACACAGAGCATGGACTGGAAAGATATATACCAAAGTGTGAGCCTAGTTAGTTCTAGGAGAGGAGAGGGACTTCAGGTGGTTTTTTCCTTCTTGACACTTTGTTATACTCTGAATTTATTTTTAAACACATATTATTTGAAAATTCTTCAAAAATTTCAGAAGCTAAGAAAAGAACAGTTCTATAAATAGAACCTATTGTTTAACTCACCTACATTTGCTTCAGACAGGCCTTCAGAGATCACGTGCACACGTGCTTGGACTTAGGATTTTTGGAATCCTTGGCTGTGTTTTCTGCAGGTTATGGAACTTTTCTTTTTTCTCAGATGTTCTTTTTACTGAACAGAATGTCTTGGAGATGGTCCCATGTCCTGTGTATAGGGTGACCTCATTTCTTGTAACCAGCACAAAGCACTCGCTGGCTGGCCGTGCTGGGGTTTACTGAATAGGCCCTGTTGGTGGACATGTGCACTGTTGGGATGTTAAGCTATTAAAAAAATACAGCGATGAATATCCTCAAACCTGTCTCTGTCCACTCCCGTGAGGCTTTGGAGTCTAACAAACGTAGGCTATTTCTAATCTGGCTACCCTGCTTATTTGCTACATAACCTTCAAGCAGTTTCCTGTTTATCTCTGAGCCTCTGTCTCTTCATCTGTAAAACAGGGGAAATAACAAAGCTTTATCTATAAAATTACTGGGAAAACAATAACAACTAACCTTTATCATATGTTTACAGAATGCTGGGCATTTTTATAAGTGCCTCCCACGAATCAACTAATCTAATCCTCACGACAGGGTGACATGAGATAATGCTCAGACAGCTGCCCTCAAGGTTTTCTAGAAGCTTTCAGCTCTCAGGCAGCCAGCATGAAGTCCTCTGGCTAAGTCCTCATTTGGAACCCTTCCATTGATTCTTAAAGTAGGTGAACAGGTGGACCCTGTACAAGGCACAGGTTCTGTGGGCTAAGTTAATAGTCACTCATTCCTTCCATCCTTATCCACGCCCCTCTGCAACATAACTATGCTATTCCTCCCATCCAAGACCAGGTCTATCCTCCATCAACTTGGATCTGAGTGAGCCACGTGCTTTGACCAACAGCAAGTGGCAGGAGTGATGTCATGTATTTTTCAGAGCCTAGGCCTTAAGAGGCCTTGCAGCTTCAATCTTGGACCTGGACCCTGGACCCTTGGGCCCTTGAATCTCTACGTATAGGAGGATATGTGACCTAGTGAAGGAAGAGTGACCACAAAGAGGAGAGAGAACACAGACATCTGGGCTGACAATCAGCACCAACGGCCAGAAGTGTGTCCCAGCCCAACTGAAGTTCCTCTTAAATTTTTTGGAAGAGTTTGAGAAGGACTGGTGTTAGTTCTTTAAGTGTTTGGTAGAATTTACCAATGCCCTGTGTAGGGCTCTACTTTGTTGGGTGGGTTTGGATTACTGATTCAATCTCTACTGGTTATATAGGTCTATTTAAATTCTCTACTTTGGCTGGATACCAAAGCTCATGCCTGTAATCCTAGGAACCCAAGGTGAGTAGATTGCCTGAGTGCAGTAGTTCAAGACCAGCCTGATCAAGAGTGAGCCACTGTCTCTACTAAAAATAGAAAAACTAGCCGGGCATTATGGTGAGCATGTGTAGTCCCAGCTTCTAAGGAGGCTGAGGCAGGAGAATCACTTGAGCCCACAAGTTGGAGGTTGCTGTGAGCCATGACGCCACAGCACTCTACCCAGGACACCTGAAGAGACTCTGCCTCATTGATTAATTAATTTTCTGTTTCTTCATGATTCAGTTTTGTTATATTGTGTGTATCAAGGAACTTGTCCACGTCACTTAGGCTGTTTAATTTTCTGGCATACAATCTAGTTAAAGTATCTTCCTATAATTCTTTGTATTTCTTTAAGGTCAGTAGTAACGTCCTCACTTTTATTTCTGATTTTAGTGACTGGAATCTTCTCTTTTTTTCTCAGTCAGTCTAGCTTAATGATTTGCCAACTTTGTTGATCTAATTTTTGTTTCATTGATTTTCTCTCTTTTTTTCTATACTCCCTTTCACTTATCCTGCTCTAATCTCTTATTATTTTCTTCCCTCTGCTAGCTTTGGGCTTAGTTGTTCTTTTTTCTCTAGTTATTTATGGGTATAGAATCAGATTGTTGATTTGAGACCTTTTTCCTTTTTTTTTTTTGACACAGAGTCTCACTTTGTCCCCCTCAGTAGAGTGCTATGCTGTCACAGCTCACAGCAACCTCAAACTCTTAAGCTCAAGCGATTCTCTTGCCTCAGCCTCCCAAGTAGCTGGGACTACAGGTGCCTGCCACAATGCCCAGCAATTTTTTTTTGCAGTTGTTATTGTTGGTTAACTAGCCTAGGCTGAGTTTGAACCCGCCAACTTTGGTGTAGGTGGCTGGCGCCATAACCCCTGTGCTATGGGTACCAAACCAGAGACCTTTGTCCTTTTTTAATGCAGTTGTTCACAGCCACAAATTTCTGAGCTGCTCTCACTACCTCATGTCAGTTTTGGTGTTCTGTGTTTTCAATTTCATTCTCTCAAAGTGTTTTCTAATTTCCCTTGTGATTCATTTTTCTTCAACCTGTTTGTTAAGAATGTGTTTAATTTCTACGTATTTGTGAATTTTCCCGGTTTTCTTCTATTGATTTTTCCTTTCATTCCATTGTGGTTGGGGAAGACACTTTGTATGATTTCAGTCTGTTAAGGACTTTAGTACCCCACTTTCAGTAATGGATAGAAGAACTAAGAGAAGATCAGCAAAGCAACAGAAGACTTGAACCAGGCATCCTCAAACTACAGCCCACCGGCCACATGCAGCCCGCCTAGGACATCCAGCCCGCTGGATGTTTTTGCCGCCGCTGCCTGTTCTGCTTAGCAGCCGACTCATTCCAGAGCCCGCAGTCCGGCCCTCCAACCGTCTGAGGGACAGTGAACTGGCCCCCTGTTTAAAAAGTTTGAGGACCCCTGAAGCCAATACAACTTAAAAGTCATGTATAGAGACTGGGCGTGATGGCTCATGCCTATAATCCTAGCACTCTGGGAGGCCAGGGCAGGTGGATTGCCTGAGCTCATGGGTTTGAGACCAGCCTGAGCAAGAGCTAGATACCGTCTCTAAAGCCAGGTGTTGTGGTGGGCGCCTGTAGTCCCAGCTGCGTGGGAGGCTGAGGCAAGAGAATCACTTGAGCCCAAGAGTTTGAGGTTGCTGTAAGCTACGATGCCAAGGCACTCACTCCACCAAGGGCAACAAAGTAAGACTTTGACTCAAAAAAAAAAAAAAAGTCACGTATAGAACACGTCATCAAATTTATTCGTATTTCTTTGGTCTTTTAAAATTTACTGAGCTTTTTGTGTGTCCTAATATATAGTCTATCCTAGAAAATTTTCCATGTACTCTTGAGAAGAATGTATATTCTGCTCCTGTTAGATGGAGTGTTCAATAAGTCCAGGACTCTTTCTCCTACAATCTGGAGGGGGGTAAGGAAGAACTCCAACATTCTCCCAAGGACCCTCTACCTCAGCTCCTGACTGCCTACTCAGAAGGAAGGCACGGTTCCTGGAGGGCCCCCCTGCACAACTAGAACTAGGTCTCCGCCCTAAAGGATATTTGGAATGGAGGTAAAGGAAGATGTAGATTCTAACCCCAGCTTCACGGATGGCTCTGTGTGACCTCCCTGAGCCTCAGCCTCAGTCTGTATAAAATATATATAATGACGCCTCTCTGGGCGTGTGTATAGGTGAGCATTCTGCACAAGACAGGCACACAGCACATACTCCCTACCTCCCGCCCTACCATACGCAGGCTGGTGGGCGCTGGGTGCAATGTATCTTTGGGACAGCAGGTGGTGCTGCAGCACAAGACTCTGGAAAAGGTGGGGGTAAAGCAAGGGGTGTGCCTGCAGGGTTGATCAGCTAGGGTTCTGCAAGCCCGGAGCAGGGCATTCTGAGCAGAGGTAAGAAGTCTAGGCCACACGAATGCTAGCCTGTGCCCCACTTACGCAAACACATCCAAAAGTTCACACATGTGCATAACCAAGTACCAACCTTGCACCAGAAGGAGGCCTGTCAGATATGATCCCCCTGGTTTCTCTCAATTGCCCTGCGGATAGGACCATCATAGTGACAACATGATCCCATTTTACAGATGAGGAAACTGGGCTAAGAGAGGCAAAGTACTTGCACTAGGTCACACAGCAAGTCCCTGGCAGAGTCAGGATTTGATCTATGCCTACAACAATAGTAACAGCCAACCCCCATACAAATCCTGCCTGTGCTAACACTGTCCTGAGCACTTCTGCACCAATTAACTCAATCCCCGTGAAAGCCCTATGAGATGGGGAGTAGTAGTACTTTTAGTCTCCTGTTACAGAGGAGGACATGGAGGCAATGAGAGGTTAAGCAACTTGCCCATGGTCACACAGCCGGAGTGTAAGAAGTAAGATTTTAACTGCAGTTTGTTCTAATCCACCCCACTCCCCTGGCTGCCAGGAGCAGGAATACAGATGTGTATAAACACAACCCTGTCCCATACTCAGATGTCACTTAGGGCCAAGCTACAGAGGACATGATCCCCTTGGGGCTATGCTGTCAACAGAGGCACAGACACACCCCTCTTTCAGCCCTGACACCATTCTCTTGTCTGGCCACCCTCGAAGCCACTCCCTGGTAGTGACCTACCCTGCTGAAGACTCCTGTTTCCACAGGAGAGCCTCAGCCCTGCAGCCTCCCTGAGGCCACAGAGTCACCTCTTCCGGGGCAGCTTCACCTATTCAGTGGGGGGCAGGAAAGGCTGGAGACGTGCTGAGAGTGAAGCACTGACCACGGAGGAGGCTGCAGCAACGGTCCAGGTGAGCAAAGACGGGGTGGCTTTGGATGCAGGTGGTAGCTTTGGCAAGTGAGAAGGAGTATTTGGATTCTGGATATGTTTTTTGTTTGTTTGTTTTTGAGACAGGGTTTCATCTGTCACCCTGGCTACAGTACAATGGACTCATCATAGCTCACTGCAACCTCAAACTCTTAGGTTCAAATGATCCTCCTGCCTCAGCCTCCAGAGTAGCCAGGACCGCAGGCATGCATCACCACACCCAGCTAATTTTTCTATTTTTAGTAAAGATGGGGTCTCATTTGTCTTTGACCTCAAACTCCTGGCCTCAAGCGATCCTCCCAATGTGGCTTCCAAAACTGCTAGCATTATAAATGTGAACCACCACACTTGGCCCCAGATTCTGTATGTTTTAAAGGAAGGGGATAATAAGATTTGATTAATTTGATGTGCAAGCATGAAAGAAGTTGTTGTCATATGTAATAAAATATAATAGAGCTGATTCATATTGAGGTATTAATATCAAATGTTGCATAACTAATTAACCCAAAACTTACTGGCTTAGGATGACAAGTAAGCACTTGTATGTCAAACCAAATCTGCGGATCAGGAATTCAGGAGCTGCTTAGAAGGGTGGTTCTGGCTCCGAATTTTTCATGAGACTGCAGCAATCTGAAGGCTTGATGGAGCTGGAGATCCACTTCTAGGATGTCTCTAGAATAAAGTGCTGGTCATTACCAAAGATCTTCAGTTCCTGTCCGCAGCTACTTGAGTGACTTCATGACACGTGATTGCCTTCCCCAATAGCCAGAGACCAGGACAGTGAACAAGATGCAAGTTCTGTGCCTTTTATAACCTACCCTCAGGAGTAACATTCTGTCATTTCTACAATACCTTCATTTCCCTATACAGTGAAGGAGAGAACTAACCCAGGCACAAATCACTAGGGGCCATTTCAAGCTTGATATTACACAGAAATTTTTTCTCCTTTCTTTGTATGTGTGTTTTAAATTGTGGTAAAATATATATAACATAACACCATTTTTGGCACCCGTGGCTGAAGGTGGCGGGTTTGAACCCAGTCTGGGCCAGCTAACCAACAATAACAACTGCAACAAAAAGTAGCCGGGCATTGTTACAGGTGCCTGTAGTCCCAGTTACTCGGGAGGCTGAGGCAAGAGAATCGCCTAAGCCCAGGAGTTGGAGGTTGCTGTGAGCTGTGACATCACTGCACTCTATGGAGGGTGACAAAGTGAGACTCTGTCTCTAAAAAAAAATCCACTTACAATTTTAACCATTTTTAAAAGTGCAGTTTGGTGGCATTAAGTGCACTCACATTGTTGTGCAGAGATCACCACTGTCCATCTCCAAATCATTTGTTTTTTTTAAAGACAGAGTCTCTTTTTGTTGTCATGGAAGAATGATGCCGTGGCATCATAGCTCACGGCAACCTCACACTCTTAGGCTCAAGCTATTCTCTTGTCTCAGTCTCCTGAGTAACTGGGACTATAGGTGCCCACCACAACACCCAGCTAGTTATTTAAGAGATGGGGGTCTCGCTTTTGCTCAGGCTGTCTCCAACTCATGAGCTCAAGCAATCCACCTACCTGGGCCTCCCAGAGTGCTAGGATTACAGCTCCAAATCTTTTGGACCCTGTAAAACTGAAATCCTGTGTCCATTAAATGCTCACTTCCCAATCCTCCCTCCCCTCAGCCTCTGCTACCACCTACTTTTTGCCTCTATGAATTTGATTACTTCTAGCTACCTCATATAAGTCGAATCATACAATGTTTGTCCATTTGTTGCTAGCTTATTTCATTTAGCATAACATCCTCCAAGTTCATCCATATTGTAGCATAGATCAAAATTTCCTTCCTTTGAAAGGATGACTAGTAGTCCATTGTTACGTATCGCTACATTTTGGTTAGCCATTCCTCCATCAAGGGACAGACACACCCAGAGGCCCACAGAGGCGCACAACCAAGTGCCAACCTTCTACTTTTTGGCTCTCATAAATAGTGATGCTATGAACGTGGGCATTCAGATCTCTGCTTTTAATTCTTCTGAGTACATTCCCAGCAGTAGAATCTCTGGATCCTATGGTTGTTCTAGGTTGAATTTTTTGAGGAACCGCCGCACTGTTTTCCGCAGCAGCTGCACTATTTGCCATCCCTGCTGTCAATGGACAGGGTTCCAATTTCTCCACATCCTCACCAATGCTTTGCATTTTCTGTTCTTTGGATAATGGTCATCCTAGCAGGTGTGAAGTGGCATCTCCTTGCCTGTGGTTTGATTTGCGTTTCCCTAATTATGAGGGAGGCTGAGCATCTTTTTGTGTGCTTATTGGCCACTTGTACATCTTTTTGGGAGAAATTTGTATTCAAGTCCTTTGCACATTTTTCAATTGAGTCGTTTGTCCTCTTCTTCTTCTTTTCTTTCTTTCTTTCTTTTTTTTTTTTTTTGAGACAGATCTCACTTTGTCACCCTCAGTAGAGCGTCATGGCTTCATAGCTCACAGTAACCTCAAAGTCTTGGGCTCAAGTGATTCTCTTGCCTTAGGCTCCCACATAGCTGGGACTACAGGTGCCCCCCACAACGCCTGGCTATTTTTTTTTTTAGAGATGAGGTCTCTCTCCGGCTCAGGCTGGTCTTGAACCTGTGAGCTCAGGCAATCCACCCACCTCGGCCTCCCCGAGTGCTGGGATTACAGGTGTGAGCCTCCATACCCAGCCCAGAGTCATTTGTCTTCTTGTTTCCTTTTCCTTGCGCTTACACATGCCCTGCAATCCTAACGCTCTGGGGCAAATCACTCATTTTGGCTCTGCCTTGTCTCTCTCACCCTCAGGGCATCCCAGGCCCCGCCCCAAACGGTGCAGATGCCATTGACACCAAAACCCCAAGACTCCTGTCCCATGGGGCTTCCTCTCCAGTGGGACAATGAGATACAAACATGATGTGAGACGGTGACAGGGCAGGTTTTATATCAGGGGACATCAGCAGGCAGCCTCAGGCCCCTTCGGCCACTTGTGCCTGGCTTCATAGCATGTTTGAAAAGCCTAGAATTTCCCACCCTGAGCAAGATGGGGACCCTGTCTTGACTAAAAATAGAAAAATTAGCCAGACGTTGTGGTTCACACCTGTAGTCCTTGCTACTTGGGAGGCTCAAGCCCAAGAGTTTGATGTTGCTGTGAGCTGTGATGCCACAGCACTCTATCCAGGGTGACAGAATAAGACTCTGTCTTAAAAAAAAAAAAAAAGAAAGAAAGAAAGAAAAGAAAAGTCTAGAGTTTCCACCATTTTGCAAAGTGGGGAAAGTAACTAAAAATCCAGATTTACAGCTTCTCTTGAACAAACAAAAGTTCTGACCACTTGGAGCCTACTGTCCCACCTAGCAGGCGTCACCTGGATCAAGTTGCTAGGCCCCACATGCCTAGAGTGTTGGCTGCTGCTGGCTCAGGCAAAGGGAGCAACTTTGCCCAAGGTAACCTCCAAAGCTCCTCCAAAGGTTGGTCTTTGCAGAAGACAGAGGCCTGACCTCCCTGCCTCAGACTATAACATGTTTAAAAGGCTGTCCCAGTTCCAGAGCTCCCAATCGGGCCAGCCAACGCCTCTACTACAATTGCCCTGAGCCTACCTTCCTCGCCCCCCTAACTCCCCAAGATCCCAAGAGCATTCTCTGGAAAACCACATACATGTGGATCCCCATCTCAGGTCTATTTCCTAGGTACCTTGACTTTCCAGATGGGGCATGTGTTTATCAGCCCCCCATGGTCTCTGCCTGCCCCACCTGGCATTTAAGTTTTCACCCCTGGTTACGTCCTGGCCTCCCCATAAGTGGTGGCAATAGGAGGACCTAACACTTCTCAGGCAGGGCCATGTGCTGGGCATAATTCAGATACATGTGTATGTTCATCTGGCCTCCCAATAATCCTATGATTATCACATCCTTATTAAGATGGCTACACATTTTGTAAAAACTGATAATCCTAAGTATTGGAGAAAATGTAAATGGAGCAGCTACATTGGGAAACAGTTTGTCAGTTGCTTTTTTTTTTTTTTTTTTTGCAGTTTTTGGCCAGGACTGGGTTTGAACCCACCACCTCCAGCATATGGGGCCGGTGCCTTACTCCTTTGAGCCACAAGTGCCATCCTGTCAGTTTCTTTTTTAAAGACAGAGTCTCACATTGTCATCCTTGGTAGAGTGCCGTAGCAGCACAGCTCACAGCAATCTCCAGCTCTTGGGTTTAGGCGATTCTCTTGCCTCAACTTCCTGAGTAGCTGGAACTACAGGCACCCGCCACAATGCTTGGCTATTTTTTTTTTTTAATTGCAGTTTGGCCGAGGCCAGGTTCGAACCCGCTACCCTTGGTATATGGGGCCGGTGCCCTACTCACTGAGCCACAGGCGCTGCCTGTTTGTCAGTTTCTTATAAAGTTATAAATACACTTACAATGTGACTCAGTAATCTGAGATTAGAGAAACATCATCTTATGTCTCCATGAAGACCCGAAGGCACTTGTTCATAGCAGCATTATTTATAATGGCCAGAATGTGGAAATAACCCAAATGGCTTCTAACTGGTGAATGAATAAATTGCTATGTGCTAGGCACAATGAACTCCTACTCAGCAACAAAAAGGAATGGACTCCTGATGCACTCGTCAGCATGGATGAATCTCACGTAGGTCATGCTGAGTGAAAAAGCCAGACTCCAAAAAGCTACATACCTTAGGATTCTGTCTGAGCAGTGTTTTTCCAATACTAGACAGAGAACAGAGCATGGCTGCAAGGCATATTGGTTTTCTAGGGCTACTGTCACAAAGCATCACAAACTGGGTGGCTTAGAGCAACAATTTTCTTCTTACAATTCTGATGCAACTAATCTGAAATCAAGATGACAGCAGAGCCACTGACACCCCCCTCCCCCCCCCACCAAAAGGTCTAGAGGAGAATCCATTCCTTGCCTCTTCCAGTTTCTGGCAGTTCCTGGTGTTCCTTGGTTTGTGGCCACATCCAGCACTCCAACCTCTGCCTCTGTGGTCACGTTGACCCTTCTGTGTATTTGCCTCTCTCTTTCATAAGGACACTTGAGATGGCATTTAGGGTCCACCTGGATAATCCAGGGTAGTCTCCTAACCAAGATTGTTAAATTAATTACATCTGCAAAGATTCTTCTTCCAAATGAAGGAGTATTTACACAATTCAGGGATTATTCCACTTACTACAGCAGGATTTGGGGGAAGAGTATGGACTACAAGGGGCATGAGGGCCCTTCTCAGGGTGGCAGATGCGTTCAATATATTCTTGTTTGAGACAGGATCTCACTCTGTCCTCCTGAGTGAGTGTCCTCCGCACTCTGTCACAGCTCACAGAAACCTCAAACTCCTGGGTTCAAGTGATCCTCTTGCTTCAGCTGGGACTACAGGCGCCCCCAACAATGCCCGGCTAACTTTTTAGCCTCCCTACTATTTTTATTAGGGACAGGGTCTCACTCTTGCTCAGGCTGGTCTTGAACTCCTGATCTCAGGTGATCCACCCTCCTTGGCCTCCCAGAATGCTAGGATTACAGGCATGAGCCACTGTGCCCTGGCCAATGTTCTGTATGGTAATTGTGCTGGTGGTGACATAATTTAGGCACCCTTCAAAACCTACAGAACAGTGCATTATTCCCCCAAAGTACCCAGCTGCGACTGGCAGGACTGGGGAGGAACAAGGCAGGCTGGTACCAGTCTGTTCTGAACGTAATCAATGCACTATTAATTACTTCAGGGGGAAATGAGGTAGGGTGGGAGTTCAGGATTCCACAGCTGATAATTAAGCAAAAAAGTTTCACAATGACAGGAATAGATGAGCTCTCCCACAGCGGTGACATTTCACAATTTTGCAGTCCTTTGGTTTTCAGAATTCCATGAGGCTGAAGACACTACCCACTATGGAGCCAAGAAGGCTATTGTGTGGGATGCCCTGGCTGGGTGGGGGAGGGGAGAGGATGATGGGGATGGAGGAAAATAATGGGGGGGGTCTGACCCCTCTCCCCACAGAGTATCACGCCCTGTCCCTGGGGACAGGGCCTCTGTCCCCTCCTTTCACTCACCCCAGCTGATGCTGCACCCCCCACCAGAAATCTCCCCACCTCCTCTCATTGTCTGAAGGGCTCAGATGGAGGGGCAGCCCATTAACCCCTTCCTGGCCTCATCGTTTCACTCTGCAGCTGTCACACCCGGGGCCTCAGGCCTGAGCAGGGAGAGGACCCGATAGTTAATCACAATTAGAGAGCAGTGTGTCAGCTGCGAGGCTGTCCTCCTTCATCAGCTGCCAGCCGGCCAAGGCCGAGGGGCGTGATTCAGCCATGCAGCAGGGTCTGAAACCTACAGAGGCAAAGGGAGGACAGTCCCTTCCTGGTTCTCTCCTGAAGACCTCCCCCAAACACCGGCCAAATGTCCTCCATTGTCACAGCTGCATGCAGTAGCTTTCAACCCCGCCAAGGGCCCCACCCCATCCCCACCAGAGACTTTGCATCTCTGCTGAAATGCCACCTCCAAGAGGCCTTCCCAGACCATCCTGGCTAAGGTGTTCCCAATTGCTCTCTATCTCATGCCCTGTTTTCTTTTCCAAAGCATGCATTACCACCTGGAATTGTCTTATGTATTAACTGGTTTAGACTGTATTTTTTTAAAACAGAGTGTCATAGTCACCCTGGCTAGAATGCAGTGGTGTCATCGTAGTTTACCATAACCTTGAACTCCTGAGCTCAAATGATCCTCCTGCCTTAGCCTCCCGAGTAGCTGGGACTACAGGTGCATACCACAAAACTCAACTAAGTTTTTCCATTTTTAGTAGAGACAGGGTCTTGCCCTTGCTGGGCTGGTCGTAGCCCCCTGATCTCAAGCGATCCTCTCACCTAAGCCTCCCAACAGTGCTGGGATTACAGGTGTGAGCCACCATACCCGTTTTAGTGTGTATATTATTTTCCTAGGATTATAGTAACAAATTAACACAAATTGGGTGGTTTAAGACAATGGAAATTTATTTTCTCATACTTCTGGAGGCTAGAAGTGTAAAATCAAAAGGTTAACGAGGCCACACTCTCCCTGGAGGCCCTAGGTGGAAATATTTCCTTGCTTCTTTCCAGCTTTTGAAAGTTGCCGGCGACCCTTAGAGTTCCGTGGCTTGCACATACATCACTCCATTTCCACCTCTGTAGCCTCGTGGCACTCTCCCCATGTGTCTGTGCCTGTGTCCAACTTTCCCTTTTATAATGACACCAGACATTGGATTGGAGCCCCCCCAACCCAGTATTACTTCATTGTAACTTGACTACCTCTGCCTAAACCCTATTTCCATTAAGGTCACATCATTCACAGGTACCAGGGTTAGGACTGCAACAATTCATCCCACAGCAGTGTGTTTTTTCTGTATTTCCTAAGAAAGCAGGGTCTTGTCAGTTCTTGTCACGGAATGTGTTTTCTATGTAGCCATTACTTAAATTTAAAAAACAGCACTGTGTGGCACCTGTGGCTCAGTAGGTAGGGCGCCAGCCCCAGATACCAAGGGTGGCAGATTCGAACCCAGCCCCGGCCAAACTGCAAGAAAAAATAGCTGGGTGTTGTGCCAGGCACCTGTAGTCCCTGCTACTCAGGAGGCTGAGGCAAGAGAATCGCCTAAGCCCAAGAGCTGGAGGTTGCTGTGAGCTATGACGCCACAGCACTCTACCGAGGGCAATAAAGTGAGACTCTGTCTCAATAAATAAATAAATAAATAAATAACAGCACATTTTTGTCAAAGCTTCTGTCTGCCCCAGGCCAGAGCTAGGCCCAGGAAGGGGGACTCTGACAGAGTCTGGGAGCAGAAGCAGCCTGCTGTCTGGAGGGGAACAGAGAAGGAAGCAGGTCCTCCTCCAAGGTGGCTGCCACCCATCTCCATGCCTGACCCTGGGATTCAGCTCACACCGAGTGCAGGCCAATAGGTGTTGGTCTGACAGAGGAGGAAGAGGGAAGGGAAAGTGCAGTGTGGACCCATTCCAGAGGGAATAACTCTGGCAGGGGACTGGTGATTGTCAGGGAACGGCATGTGTGCACACAGGCAGGTCAGAGAGGGCCGGCTGCCAAGCTGTGGACAGGGAGAGGGCAAGTGGCCGGCAAGGATGCTGCCTACGTGGGGATACATAATCCCAGGTCAGCTCAGAGTGTGAACTTAGTCCAGACACCACACGGGGCCGATGGAGGATCTAAAGTTTGGATGTGATAATGTCAAATATGCATCTAATTGAGCTTTTCATTTTCAGTTTTTAACCAGGTAGTACATTCACCAGGTTTAAGATTCAACAGGTATAACAGAATCTAGCAAAAAGCATCTTTCTTCCCAAGCCCCTAGCTCCCAGTCACCCTGGTGCCCCCTCCTCACAGGCAACCACTGTCACCAGTTTCCCCTAGGCAGAGTCATCGTAGATACAAGCAGATTTCCTCTCTTTTTAAAGAGCCTGTGATCCCATAATTCACGTACTGTTTTGCACCTCACTTTTTAAAAATATTGATGTGTAAATTGCATGCAGTAAATTGCACCTGTGTAATCCACACCCCAATCATGATACAGAACATTATCAGTGTCCCAGGAAAGTCTTTCATGCCCCTTCTTGACGCATCCCCCACTCCAGAGGCAGCCACTGCTCTGCTTTCTAGTACCATAGGGTCATAGGTTTCACTTGTTCTAGAATTTCATATAAATGGTATCATTACAACATGTTATTTTGGGGGGTCCAGCTTGGTTTTGCTCAGCATGTTTTGAGATTCATCTATCCTATTGGGTGTATTGGTTTGCTCATTTATACGACAAGGTAGTATTTGCCTATACGGGTCACCAGTTTACCGGTTCACTGAGTGACAGATATTGGGCTGTTTCCAGTTGTTGTCTATTACATATTATACCATTTTGAACATTTGCATACAAGTCCTTGTGGTGATATATATTTTTATTTCTTTTGGCCAAAAATCTAGGAATAAAATTGCTGGGTTATAGGAGAGCTGTACTTTTACATTTTTAAGAAACTGCCAAATTGCCTCAGTACCTGTGGCGTAAGTGGCTAAGGCACCAGCCACATACACCTAAGGTGGTGGGTTCGAATCCAGCCTGGGCCCACCAAACAAGGATGGCTGCAACCAAAAAATAGCCAGGTGTTGTGGTGGGCACCTGTGGTCCCAGCTACTTGGGAGGCAGAGGCAGGAGACTCACTTGAGCCCAGGAGTTGGAGGTTGCTGTGAGCCGTGATGCTACAGCACTCTACCCAGGGGAATAGCTTGAGGCTCTGTCTCAAAAGAAAAGAAAAAAAAAAGAAACTGCCAAATTGTTTTCCAACGTGGAATATTTTATTTTATTTATTTTTGAGACAGAGTCTCACTATGTTGCCCTGGGTAGAGTGCAGTGGCATCATAGCTCACAGTAACCTCAAACTCTTGGGCTTAAGTGATTCTCTTGCCTCAGCCTCCCAAGTAGCTGGGACTACAGGTGCCCAACACAATGCCCAGCGATTTTTTGTTTGTAGTAGCTGTCGTTGTTTAGTAGGCCTGGGCCAGGTTTGAACCCATCACCCTCGGTGTATGTGGCTGGCACGGTAACCACTGAGCTATGGGTGTGCAACATGGAGTATTTCAAACATCATATCACATCAAGAGTTTCCCCACAAAGGTTTATGGCTGTATAATGCTCCACAATATGGCTGTCCCATAATTTGAATAACCAGTCACCTATTGAGGGACACTTAGGCTGTTTCCAGTCTTTTGTTGTCATGAACAATGCTATAATGAATAACCTTGTAGATAGGTCACATGTCATCTGTCCCAATATATAGGTTCCACTTCTTCCTTTGAAATAGAGCCTCGATTTTCATCTGGACACATAGTGCCTAGATACAGACCCTGTTTCTCAGCATCCCTTATAGCCATATGACCAAGCTCAAGCCAATGGAGTATAAGCAAAAGGATCATACATGACTTCCAGAAAGGGTCTTTAAGGGGACCTTTCTCCCTTTTTGGCTCCTTTCCCCTTTCTAGTGACTCTCCACCACAGGATACAGATGTGATGGCTGGTGTTTGAGCAGCCATGTTGGGCTATGGAAGTTGAAGCCACACACTGAAGGGAGTGGAAAAATGAGATAGAAAGGGTTTAGGTCCTTAAACTGTGGAGCACCATGCCAGCCATAGGCTGCCTACCTCAGCCTTTATTTACATGTTTGACAAATGCCTCCACCTTTTTAAAACCACTATTGTTATGGGTTAACTGTCACATGCAACTACCAGGTTATAGATCCTGTGTATCTGTAATTTTGAAAAACAGTGTCACAAAGCTTTCTTTTAGAAAGGTTCTATTGGAGGATAGGGTGCAGACAGATTGAAGGGCAAGATAAAGGAGAGAAGGGAAACCAGTGAGACAACTGGGCAGAAGTCAAGGGCAGAGAATAATAAGTTCTGAAGACATAGGGAAGTAATTTAGGTGGGAGTGGAGCAGGCAAATCCTTCCAAATCTAAAACAGAGAATGGTAAACTGTTGGTTTAAATGGCAAAGGATGATGATTTGACGGGAGTTCCCATCTACAGCCCACGATTTCAGGTGGCCCTGTGCCATGTGACCCGGCCCACTTCTCTACCCTACCGCTCTCCTCCACCTGCCTCCCCGGCTAGTTGCTCTCTCAGGGTGCCCCTCACTTGCTCGTATGCACCCCCTCTCCACCGACAAACCCTCTCCTTGCCAAGCCTTCATCTCCCTTGCCCCCACCCCTTCGCTTGGTCTTATCTCACTCTGGGCTTCCTCCAAGACTTCCTGCTCTCCCGAAGGGCTCCGGGGGCCCCCCCACGCCCTGTGCTGCCTTTACTCTAGCATTCCAGCTGCATTATAATCGAGAGTTTACAAGGCCGCCTGAGGATCCCTCCCTGGTAGGGATGGGAACCAACAGAGACCCAGCTCCGGATGGGGCATTTAGAGATGTGGCCTCCCTTGCCCTGTCTCAGCACTGAGCCCCAGCTCACGCAAGCTTTGTACCGCACTCCGGGATATGGCTGAAATAAACGAATGTACTCGCGAGTGAACGAATGAATGAAGCCCCCACCAGGGGGCGATGGCGCTTTGCCACTGAGCCCCGGGCTGAGAAGGAGATGGGAAAGCCGCGGGTCTCGGCGCCCCTCCCCAGCCCCACTAGGGAAAGGCCGGGCCCCGCCCGCCCCCTCCCCTCCTCAGATAATTAACTCGAACCAATAAAACGCTGATTGCGGCGCCTTTGTACACGCCGCCTCGGCATTGTCATGGAAAACGGGGTCCCCTCCACACTCGGGCTGCTCACCCCTCCCCGGGCCCCGCAGCTGGCCCAGAGTCGGCCCAAGCCACCTGGACGGGACCGGGGGACCCGGAGCCGTCCGGCGCCCCGTCCATCTGCTCCCCACCCCCACCCCCACCGTCAGCTGCGGGCCCGGCTCAGCCGCCGAGGGTGGGCGAGCGCTTCCTGCCGAACCCCGGAGGCCGCACCCCTTCCCTCCATCCGCCCCGCCGCCCCGAGGGGAGCGCGCGTCCGGGATTCCGGCCCGCACGCCGGGCCAGTCCCGGGAGACGGCGGGGGCGGGGTGGAGGTGTGTTCCCGGCCGGAAAGAGTAACAGCAGTGATGAGACGCCAAAGAGGACAGAAGGGAAACGATGGAAAAGGCCTTCCCCCTTCCCTGCCTAGTTTCCCGCACCCCGAGAGAACATGACGGAAATAGTCTATCTTATATATGTGTGTATGTGTATATATTATATATAATATATATAATTTTTTTAACTGTACAAATAACACAAGAAAACAAGTTGGACATAACCAGTTTAAACCTTCGTGGGGTTTAATTTACAAGATCGTTTCCCTTCCATCATCATTCTCAGTGACTGTCGGTTTAGTGGGTGTTTCTAGTCTAGAGTGTTTTCTCTGCATGCACACTCATAAACCTATGTGCATATACAGATGTATTAACCAGATGGGAATGACGCGCTATTAGCTGTGGTTCGCTTTATTTCACTAGAGGAGTAACTTGGAAGAGATCTTTTCACTGCAGGGCTGTTGAGGAAGGAAGGTTGCTGCAGGTCCTCTCTGTGGCCTGCCAAAGCATCAGCTCCTATCCCCACCCCTCAGCCGGGTGTGATCTGCTGTCTGGTCTGTGTGCCTGTTGCCAGGGTGCTCATGTGTGGGTGGAGGCTCTGCCCTGTGTGTCCTTGTGCCAATGAAGGTGGAGTGGGGTCTGGGTGTCCCTAGGCTCTGCTTGCTGGAGGTGCCATGAGGTGCCTGGCCTGTGAGGCCTGTGAGCTGCCTTTCACCAGAAAGAAGTTTAATAATAATAACAATGATAAAGAAAAAATGTCCCTCATTGATGAATTCAATAAAACTTTGACATGTGCTCACTAAATTTGTATGAGATTCATGTTTTCAACCTTCTGATGATAATATTTTGACCCAGTTAACCTTTTTTAAAGGCTTGCTCTGTGCCAAGGACTGTTTTGAAGGCTCTACATAGGTGAAGAGGCTTAGAGGGTGGCTCTGGGGTAAGACAGGTCTGGGCTGTGTAATCATCTGAAGGTTTGACTGGGGCTGAAAAATCCACTTCACTGATGTGACTGCCAAGTCAGTGCTGGCTGCAGGTGGGACCTCATTCCTCTCCATATGGCCTTATAACAGGTTGCTTAAGTGACTTCACAGCATGACCACCAGCTTCCCCAGGGGGATGAAAGCCAGAGACTAAGGCAGAAACTGCACTACATTTTATGACCTAGCCTTGGAAGTCATACTCTGTTGTTTCCACAGAATCCTACTGGTGATACAGGTCAACTCAATTAGAATTCAGAGACCATTGAGCAAGGTCAATGAGGCAAGGTTACAGAGGGGAGAGGAAAATCCGGAGTATTTAGAGCACTGCAGATCAGAGGCCTCCTGCAGAGTAGCCAGCCCTGAACAGAGCTGGGGTTCCATTTCAAGTCCAGAGCTTTCCATCACACTCCCCAGGTCTATCTTCCACTTTCCATCACATTTCTGGCCGTATCTTCCCACACTATCTCAGTATTCCAGACTTGCAGGATTTTTGATCAATTCCCAATAGGCAATATGAATTCCTCCACCTCTAAACTGTTGTTTCTATTCTTCTCCCAACTGTCAGTGCCCTTCTCACCTCTTTCTGTCCAGGGTTACCTTCTCCAGGAAACCTCCCTACATGAACCAAACATGTCCATTGCCCCCTTCGATCCCCAGTGTGGCCCTCTTAGCTGCACAGACCACCTGTGACTGTATCTGCATAAGTTACCTGGGCTGGCAGACTGAGCCACAGGAGGTTCTCATTGCCATGTTCTGAGTACATGAATGATGGATGGGTTTCATCCCACCCACAACAGAGAGCCCTCCAGGGCCCAGAGAGTCACTCAGACATGGCTGATTACCTCCCTGGGCCTCAGTGTCCCTGCCTGTCACATGCCAGAGGCCTCCTTCCAGCCTCAACATTCTATCATATCTCCCTAGAAGTATTCAAGGGACAGCATCTTTGTTTTTGTTTTTTTTTTTTGAGACAGAGTCTCAAGCTGTCACCCTGGTAGAGTGCTGTGGTGTCACAGCTCACAGCAACATCAAACTCATGGGCTTAAGCAATTCTCTTGCCTCAGCCTCCCAAGTAACTGGGACCATAGGCACCTGCTGCTACTATTTATTATTTTTTTTATTAAATCATAATTGTGTACATTAATGCAATCATGGGGTACAATGTGCTAGTTTTATATACAATTTGAAATATTTTCATCAAACTGGTTAACATAGCCTTCACCACATTTTCTTAGTTACTGTATTAAGACATTTATATTCTACATTTAGTAAATTTAACATGTACCTTTATAAAATGCACCATAGGTGTGGTCCCACCAATTACCCTCCCTCCACCCATCCTTCCCCTTCCCCTCCCCTCCCTCTCCTCTTTCTCCTTCTTCTTGGGCTATAATTGGCCATATATATATTTCATATATAGCATATGAAAGCTATAAGTTGGTTTCATAGTAGGGCTGAGTACACTGGATACTTTTTCTTCCATTCTTGAGATACTTTGCTAAGAAGAATGTGTTATAGCTCCATCCATGTAAACACGTAAGAGGTAAAGTCTCCATCTTTCTTTAAGGCTACAAATAGTCCATGGTGTACACATACCACAATTTTTTTTCCACAATTTTTGGTTGGGGCTGGGTTTGAACCCACCACCTCTGGCATATGGGGCCAGTGCCCTACTCCTTTGAGCCACAGGTGCTGCCCACATATACCACAATTTATTGATCCATTCATGGGTCAATGGGCACTTGGGCTTCTTCCATGACTTAGAAATTATGAATTGGGCTACAATAAACATTCTAGTACATATATCTTTGTTGTAATGTGATTTTTGGTCTTTTGGATATATACCTAGTAGAGGAATTGTAGGATCGAATGGCAGGTCTATTTTTAGATCTCTATGTGTTCTCCAAATATCTTTCCAAAAGGAACATATTAGGCTCGGCGCCTGTGGCTCAAGCGGCTAAGGCACCAGCCACACACACCTGAGCTGATGGGTTTGAATCCAGCCCGGGCCCGCCAAACAACAATGATGGCTACAACCAAAATATAGCCAGGCATTACAGTGGGCACCTGTGGTCCCAGATACTTGGGAGGTGGAGGCAAGAGAATCACTTGAGCCCAGGAGTTGGAGGTTGCTGTGAGTTGTGATGCCACAGCACTCTACCCAGGGTGACAGCTTGAGGCTCTGTCTCAAAAAAAAAAAGGTGGGGGGACATATTAGTTTGCATTCCCACCAGCAGCATGGAAGTGTTTCCTTTTCTCCACATCCATGCCAACATCTCTGGTTTTGGGATTTTGTGATGTGGGCTAATCTTACTTATTAAACCTTTGTCAGAGATGTAGCCTGCAAATATCTTCTCCCATTCTGAGGGTTATCTCCTTGCTTTGCTTACTGTGTTCTTAGCTGTGCAGAATTTTTTAGTTTGATCAGATCCCAGTAACATATTTTTGATGTTGCTTCAATTGCCCAGGGGGTCCTCCTCATAAAATATTCACCCAGGCTGATTTCTTCAAGTGTTTTCCCTGCACTTTCTTCTAGTATTTTTATAGTTTTGTGTCTTAAGTTTAAATCCAGTGAGAGTCTACCTTAGTTAATGCTGGCTATTTTTTGGTTGCAGTTATCATTGTTGTTTAGCTGGTCTGGGCTGGGCTTGAACCCGCCAGCCTTGGTGCATGTGGCCAGTGGCATAACCACTGTGCTACGGGTGCCAAGCCTCATCTTACTATTTTTTAAGTATATGTTCATATAGTATATGTATATAATATATCTAGGTATTCAATTCACAATTCAATTCAGATGTGTATATCCAGCTCAACGAATCTTCACACAGTGAGCACATGATGGAGCCTCCCTTGTCCCCTCTTCCTCAGTAATAACCCCCTTAAGAGTACAGCCTCTTAAGTGTCTGAGTCCCCATCTTCTCTCGCCTGGTTTAGTGCACCAGCTCCCAGCAGGTCCCTGCTTTCTCTCTCGTCCCTTTCTTTGAGTTAATTCAGTTACTTCACTCAAAGCATAGATACTATAAAATGTAAGTCAAAAGATATCGTTCCTGGGCAGCGCCTGTGGCTCAAAGGGGTAGGGCACCAGCCCCATATACTGAAAGTGGTGCGCTCCTCCAGCAGTTCAAACCCAGCCCCAGCCAAAAACTGCAAAAAAAAAAAAAAAAAGATATTCTTCCTCTGCTCTACTTTAAACCCTCCCATGGTTTCCATAAGCCAAAATCCCTATCATGGTCTGCAAGGTCCTATATAAACTGGCACCTCACCCTCTCTCTCTTTTTCCACTTTCCCCAAAGAGTCCTCTGCTCCAGCCATACTGGCTTCCTTCTCTCCTCAGACACACGAGGCACACTCTTAGGCATCCTCACATAGGACCAAGGTACTTGCTGTTCCCACTACCCAGAATGCCCTTCCTCTCCCCATCCCCATAACTTCATAGTTAACTCCATCACTTCCTTCAAGTTTGTGCTCAAATTTCACCTTTTCACATACACTTCCACCCAAGACAGAGTAACACAGACTGGATTTACCCTTCTGCTTAAAACAACAACAGAAAAAAAAAAGGCAAAAATATATGAAATGATAGTTTTTAAGACAATGGGCAACAGGCAATGAAGGATTGCGATCCCTGAGAGGTGGGAAATGACCAGGATGAGGGACACAGTTGCCCCAGTTTACTTCCTGGAGAGTTTTCAGATCCTAGTGCAGGGAGGGGGAACCGAGGCAGAACCCAGCACACTTTCCAAGTGGAAGAAACAGAGCTGAGTGGTGCCTGTGGCTCAGTGGGTAGGGCGCCGGCCCCATATACCAAGGGTGGCGGGTTCGAACCCAGCCCCAGCCAAACGCAACAAAAAAATAGCCAGGTGTTGTGGCGGGCGCCTGTAGTCCCAGCTACTTGGGAGGCTGAAGCAAGAGAATCACCTAAGCCTGGGAGTTGGAGGTTGCTGTGAGCTGTGACATCACAGCCCTCTACTGAGGGTGATAAAGTGAGACACTGTCTCCAAGAAAAAATGATAAATAAATAAATAAATAAGAAAGAAAGAAACAGAGCTGAGAGTTCAGGAAGGACAAGGAGGACAGAGCATTTGGAGGAGAGAGTTGTACAGAGAGACAATTTCAGACATCTGTAAAAAGGCCCCCTTAAGTATTAGGCTGAACACAACCAAACACTGGTTGGTGCTTTATGTGATGAAACTACTGTGGGCTGGGAAAAAGCATCTGAAAAGATTAGAGAATAGTGCCCAGCACTAACATAGGAGCAGAAATAGTGCCAAACAGAAAAAAAGTGTAATTCCTGAGCCACTGATGGGAGCAGTCAGGAAGGTCTCTTCTCAGTGCTGGGAAATAGTTAGTCCTCCACAGAGCACAGCTCTGGACCCACCCACAAATCATAAATGCAAGACTAGAAAAGATAAAACTGTTTCCGAGTAATTTAATTGCATCTTAAAGCAAAACTCAAGAATATTTATAGAAATATAAACGTATAGAGCACTCAACAAGGGCAAAATTCCCTATGTCTGCCATTCAAAGTTTACCAGCCATACAAAGAAGCAAGAAAACTTAGCTGATAACGAGGAGAATAGAAACTGACCCAGAACTGACACAAAATTAAAACAAATATTAAAACTGTTTGTATGCATATTTGAATGTTAAGGAGAGACATGGAACATTAAAAAACTCAGGGGCAGCGCCTGTGGCTCAAAGGACTAGGGTGCCAGCCCCATATGCCAGAGGTGGTGGGTTCAAACCCAGCCCTGCCCCCCCCAAAAAAGACTCAAATTGAACTTCTAGAGATGAAAACTACAACATCCAATGGAGTAACAATTACAACAACAACAACAAATAGCCAAGCGTCGTTGTGGGTGCCTGTAGTCCCAGCTACTCGAGAGGCTGAGGCAAGAGAATCACTTAAGCCCAACAGTTTGAGGTTGCTGTGAGCTATGATGCCACAGCACTCTATTGAGGGCAACAGACTCTGTCTCACCCAAAAAAAAAAAAACCTTAACAAACTTTAAGCACAAGAAACAGAAAGAAATTACCAGTTATAACCAAATTGCTCAAAACCAGTAATAAAGAAAAATATTAAAAACAGTTATAGAAAAAAAAGCTTGATAAGTATAGAGAAACAAAGATAAGAATGAAGTCAGATTTCTTGTTGGACACAAAGTAAGGGACAAAATAATGGAGCAATCATTATTTTTTCTGAGACAGAGTCTCACTTTGTCACCCTCAGTAGAGTGCTGTGGCGTCACAGTTCACAGCAACCTCCAGCTCTTGGGCTTAGGTGATTCTCTTGCCTCAGCCCCCTGAGTAGCTGGGACTACAGGTGCCCGTCACAACACTTGGCTATTTTTTTGTTGCAGTTTGGCCGGGGCCAGGTTTGAACCCACCACTCTCAGTATATAGGGCCGGTGCCCTACTCACTGAGCCATAGGCGCTGCCTGGAGCAATGTCTTTTTAGATACTGAAAGAAAAAACTTATCAATCTAGAATTCTACACCCAGTTCGAATATCTTACAAAAAGGAAGGTGAAATAAAGATGTTTTCAGACATAAAAAAGCTGGACAAATTTGTCATCAATAGGCCTGCACTACAAGGAATAAAAAAAGAAATCCTTAAGGCAGAAGGAAAACCATACCAGATAGGAATCTAGATGTATAGCTCGGTGCCTATAGCTCAGCGAGCTAGGGTGAGAGCCACATACACTGGGGCTGGGGGGGTTCAAACCCAGCCTGCCAAACAATAATGACAACTACAACAGCAACAACAAAATAGCCAGGCATTGTGGTAGGCCCCCAGAGTAACCCCCCAGCTACTCAGGGGACTGAGGCAAGAGAATCACTTAAGTCCAAGAGTTTGAGGTTGCTGTGAGCTGTGGCACCACAGCACTCTACTGAGGGCGACATAGTGAGAATCTGTCTCAAAAAAAAAAAGAGAGAGAGAGAAAAAGAGAAAGAAATCTAGATGTATACAAGGGAATGAAAATCACCACAAATGTTAACTACATGAGTAATTACAGAATAGTTTTTTCTGATCACTCAAATGTCTTTAAATGATAATTTACCATTTAAACAAAATAATACCTTGTGAAATTTATAACATATACATAAGTAAAATGTATGATAATAATAGCATAAAAGCCAAAGGGAGAGGAATGAAAGTATAGTATTATAAGGTTCTTAATATGACACATAAAGTGGTTTAATATTAAAGATAGGAGTTAATAATAAAGCTATAAATCAACAAAGAAGATAAAATGGAATAATGTTTTAAATAATTAACACAAAAGAAAATAGAAAAAGAAGAAAAAAGGGAATAAA
>NW_003852646.1:990606-1008207 GCF_000181295.1 Otolemur garnettii | reverse complement strand
AGACAGAGCCTCAAGCTATTCCCCTGGGTAGAGTGCTGTGGCATCACAGCTCACAGCAACCTCCAGCTCCTGGGCTCAAACAAGTCTCCTGCCTCTGCCTCCCAAGTAGCTGGGACCACAGGCGCCCACCAAAACGCCTGGCTATTTTTTGGTTGCAGCCATGATTGTTGTTTGGCGGACCCAAGCTGGATTTGAACCCACCACCTTAGGTGTATGTAGCTGGCATCTTAGCCACCTGAGCCACAGGCGCTGAGCCAACAGACTTAAATCCAACCACATTAATGATCACATTAAATGTAAATGTCTAAACACTTCTGACGAAAAACCAGAGATTATCAGATGGGATTAAAAAAAAAAAAAGTAAGACCAAAATATGTGCTACCTTCAAAAAAGCACATCTTGTATATAAAGACCCAAGTTAAAAGCACAAAGATGAAAACTAACACTAATCAAAATAACTCTGGAGTGGCTCATTCTATGTCGGATGATGTTGATTTCAGGGCAAAGAATATTACCAGAGATAGATAAAGTGATTTAATAAAGAGGTCAATTAATCAAGTGCATATAACAACTCTATTTTATAATCCTAATAGAAGAAACTCAAAATACATAAAGCAAAAACTGAAAGGCCCACAAAGAGAAATAAATCCACAATTATCAACAGAAATTTCAAATCTCAGTAACTGGAAGACCAAGTAGAAAGAAAATAAGGTATCACCTTCTTAGTGAGTCCTGCAATGACCATTAATTTTTGTTGGACTCTCTCACTCTCTATACTTTTCTTCTGCACACGTAACCTTCTAACATAATATTTATTTATATTTGTATAATGTCTAGAACAATGTCTGGCACTTAAAAGATTCTCAAAAAGTATTTGTTGAATAAAAACAAAACTGAAAGAATCTTAGTTGCTATTATTATGACTACTGTTATATGACTGTGCGTATAGTCTTTTTCTAGTGTTATTTGAATGGGTAGACCCCAACAAAGTCAGTACTGGAGGCTCATAATTCTAGAACATAAGGACAGAAATCATAAAATTCCCGAATGTTTGTGTAAGATGCACAGGATGTTAAAATTCAGGAAAGTCAAAAGATTACATATTAGAATTGTAAGACATCAGAACAGGAGACCAAGGACCAGAGTATGCATAAGGTCTAGAGGAGGGTCAAAGCAAACAGCAATTTGTTTAAATCCCACCTCCTGGTTCTGGGTGTCCCCTAAACTCACTACCCACAGGAAGGTGCCCATTCAGCTACCCCCGGTCAGCAAGGCAAACGGACTGAGAAACCTATTCACCCATGGCTTCAGGAGCTGCAGCAAGGAGGGAGGTAAGGGGAGATGGGGGGGAGAAGGGGGGAGGGGAAGCTGTATTTCTCCATTTTAATTCAGCTTCTGCTCACTGGGCCCCTTCTGGACTATGGGCTCATGAGGCATTGCGGTCATGCAAGACTGGAGTGTGTCATTATCAGAGAAAACCACCACCGCCACCTCGGGGCTAAGGGGGAGAGGCTGCAGCAGGCTAAGGCCTGCCATCATCCCTGGGACCTCTCCCCATGTATAGAGAACTGGCTGAAGGTCCTAGGAGGAGGGGAAATGAGGCTACACAGGGTCAAGTGGCCGTGGGTCTCTAGAGCCAGGAGTGCTGTCTTCACTGCCCTGTCAATGGTACCCCCCAGAGGGCCCACTCACCTAATGGGTTACACTGCTTTGTTTCTGTCTATCGCTCTTATTATCCACTGACCTAACTCATGTCTTACGGGTTTATTTATTTCTTGTCCACCTCCCAAACAAGACTGTGAGTCTGTGAAGGGAGCCAACAGCTTCAGCTTTGCTCACCGCTGTCCCTAGCACCTAGTGGCGCTGATGCGGACTCCCGGCACAGTAAATGTCGGGTGGGTTCTGCTCTTGGACTGAATGGATGAAGCTGCATTCCCAGCCCCATATGCAGAGATTCTTCACACACCAGGTCACACTCCTCTCATGGGAACTAGTGGAGGCTGTAAATTCTCTATTCAGAAACTCACACCTCTCACACACTGGAGGATACACTTCCTTAGGACCACAGACACACACACCGCAGCCCAGAGCTCTGCACAGACCACAGCATGGGAAACCACTCTACCCCACGGGCCCAGGTCTGAGATGGAACTCAAGAGCCTCTTTCCAGCACCATCAGGTTTTGGTTTTCCCTGTGCCCATCTAGGGAAAATCACAGAAAATACCAACAACCAACACTCATGAGCCAAGGCTGACTGTCTACCTGCACTGTGCCAATGGTCTCAGCCATCACCTCCACCACCCCTGGCCACAACAGCCACCACAGTGGGTAGGGAGGACTTTCTGCACCAGGCCACTGGCCTCTCAAATAGCCCCGGATTTATCCTTCCTCTAGGACTTTGGTTCTCAGCATCACCTGAATCACAGGCTGCCTTTCTGAGGCTGGGTCAACTGCTGGGAGAACCCCAGAAAAATGCACAAAGAGGCACTATTTATCAGCCCTGAGCAACTTCCCAGGGATTCGCCCTCTCCCTCTCCTAACCTCCAACCATTGGAGCCGGTGAACCCCCCAAGTCCAATAACCAGGCGCTACACACCTGGGCTACAGAGTAGGTGGCAGGATCACCCTGTTTTCTGGACACTGCTGGGAATCCCCCCAATTCCTCAAACTGCTGCTGTGTTTCGCACCCCCTTCTTAATTAATGCCGCACTTAATTGGGCAGCCCAGCGTATATGTGTGTGTCTGGAGGCTGGGGGGGTCACTTCTCACACATGGGGCGGCCAGGTGGAGGGGGATGCTGGCTCCCAGCCCAAGAGCGAGACCCCTCCCCCAGCCCCCCGGCCGCGGGAGGATTGTGAAGCTCAAACAGATGGACCGAGCCAAGGGGGCGGGGGCGCTGACGGGGTGCGAGACGGCAGCGCGGCGGCCGGGCCTCCGGGCGCCCTGACAAAGGCGGGGCCGGGGGCGCGGGGCGCCTTATCTGCGCGAGCAGACCGGGCGGCCGGGCGAGCGCCCACTGCCAGCGCTCAGGCGCACAAAGGCCGGGGGCTGGGCGTGGGGGTGGGGGGCGCGAAGATTAATTGCCCAATCAAGTTGTCGGCGCAGGGCGGGGGCGGGGGCCGCGGCCCCGGGGGACGCGGGGCGGCGCATAATGAAGTGTGCAAAAAGTTAATTTGCTCCGCGACTCGCTGCTCACCACAATCAAAGGCGGGCGGCGGGGAGCCGAGGAGCGAGGAGTGTGGCACCCCTGCCCCGGCTTGAGATCCGGAGGTGGGGTGGGGGGACACCGGGCACCTTCAGAGCTGGGGGCAGAGGTTTCCACACGTGTGTCCAGCCCCACTTCCGCCCGCTGTGAGTCTCAGGGCAGGTCCGGTCCCCTCTCCGAGCGCGTCCGCTCTTCTCTTCTGGACTGACGACGGTTGACATTTCTGGAGTGCTCACTCTGTGCCGGGCGCTAAGCCAAACGGCCTAGCGTTTCCCTGGCGTAGTCTCCTTTTATCTCACAACCTGAGAAGGCCTGTGAGCATCCGCTTTACGGAGGCCCCGAGTCCAAGGTCACAGGGCTCTTTTTGGGCCCAGCCCCTTTGGTGGAAAACAGTTCTATGGAAAGAGTTCAAGCTAAAATACACCAGACAATTGAGGAGATATTATGCAAGCTACTGAAATAGAGACAACCACCCAGATCCTGGGATCCGAGTGTGCGGACAGGGTGGGTCTGCCTTAGGCTTTTTTAGGGAGGAGTAGACAGGTTACACACAGGTACAGGGGGCTCTTGCAGCCAGGGGATGTCTCCTTCAGCTGAAGAGAAAATGTTTATCTCTGGGTCTAGCTAGTTTCAGAGGGGACACACAGTTCTAATCTCAGCTAATCAACCATGAGACAAAGAATGGGAAGTGGGAGGATCTTTGGCCTTGTCAGCAGGTTCAGGCAAAAGGGGAAAGATCACAGGCAAACAAGGGAATCACCCCCCATCTTATGGGAATCAGGAGGGAGAGTATCTGAGCCAATTTGAGTCAGGTGGGGAAGGGTGGCTCATTTGGGTAACCCATTTCCCTGAACAGAAAACGGTAGGGGGATTTTAGAAAACCAGAGGTAGGTTCCTGATCAGATTTCTTGCTGATCAGTTTTCCAGGAGCACAGGGCTTGAGTAACTTTGTCAAAAGACGAGTTGATATTCCAGGCAGAGATGCTGCGACCTTGTAGCAGCCGCTTTGCTGAGTAACTTAAAGTCACTGCCTAGTAAGAACCCCTATCCTCAGTAAATATAAATACCCCTTTATCCATTACCCCAGGGAATATAACCTTGGGCAAGTCGTTTAACTTCTCCTTTAGAGAGTGATGATAATGACATACACCTTTTACAATTCTATTATTAGTTAGTGGCCCATAGTTAAGTGGTTAGGGCTCCAGCCACATACACTGGTGCTGGTGGGTTCAAGCCGGGCCTGCTAAACAACAATGACAACTGCAATGAAAACATAGCCAGGCATTGTGGAAGGTGCCTGTAGTCCCAGCTACTCAGGAGGCTGAGGCAAGAAAAACACTTAAGCCCAAGAATTTGAGATTGCTGTGAACGGTGATAGCACAGCACTCTATTGAGGGCAACATAGTAAGACTCTATCTCAAAAAAAAGAAAAAACAAAAAACAAAGAATACTATTATCAGTGAAGGTTTAAACAACAAGCCCAAAGCAGAGTACCTGGAACATGGTAGGTGCTCACTTAATGTGAGCAATGATTATGTACCACTGTTTTTTGAGAGTAACAGTGTCAGGATTTGAATTCAGTCTCATGGCTTCAGAGACCACAGGCTTACCGCCAGGTATGCTGCCAGCTCTCTGTGTATGGATGCAGTCTTCAAACACCAAACACATTGGAAACCTTTGTCACCCTGACAAGGAGAGCAGATCTGCCCTCCCTGAGTGGCTCACCCAGCAAGGCAGGCCAGCCCCAAACAGACAATGGCACTGAATCCACAGTGGTTGTGGGTGCTGGAGGAAGTGCCAAGGCCCCCTCCTCCAGAAATGATTTCAGGCTAGACTGGCTAGGCTCACCCCCAGGCTCTGACTGGTGGCTCCTGAATCCTGCTTCTTTGAGCCACTGCCCAGACCTGTCCTTGGACCCAGGCTAGACTAGGGGATGGCAAGGGAGCCCTTGAGGGTGAAAGGAGCTAGGCTTTCAGGAGAGAAGGGACAGGGTCAAAGCCAAGCCAAGATTTATGGGCCTGGTCGTAATAATGAAAGAAAAAAAGGACGCGTGGCATGTTCGGCAATGCCCAGGGACCAGGACTGCTGCCCTATTACCAAAAATGTCGTCGCTCTCAACTCTGCAAATTAGCATAAAACATGCTGTTTTGCATTCATTTGCATTCATTTGCATGCTAATGGGTTGCCGCCACAATGCACCCAGTCCCTTAAGAGGCTTGTTTGGTCCTAGCTTTTTTCCCAGCTCCTACTCTTGTCTTGCATTGAGAGAACCAAGAGATGTGGGTTCTAGGCTAAGCTGGGCCACTTGTTCTGGGCAGATCCCCGCTCCTCTCTGAGTCTCAGTTTCCCTGACTATGAGCTGAAGGAACAAACTGAGCAGGGGTTTTAAATTATGCTCCAGCAGCCCCTTGGGGGCTGCAGATACAGAGACAGGGGAGCAGGTGGGGCAGGTGCCCCCCTTCCATCCTCTGCTAACAGCTGGGGCTCTGAGTAAAATTTCTTTTGAGCAATGCAGGCTTCTCTGTTAAAAACAAAGACCAAAAAGTTTGCAAACAAATGGCCTCAGATTTCTCCACTGAGCCTTTCCAGGGCAACATTCTCTAAAGACTTGAATAGTAATAACAATTAGAGTTAAATATGCAGCACTTCCCATGGGACTACCACTGTTCTAAGCACCCAACATGCGTAATTCTCTGAATCCTCACACACAGCCCTTGAAATAGGGGCCATTATTATACCCCCATTTTATAGATGGATCAACTGAGAATGAAAGGTCAAGTAACTTAGCTAAGTTCAAACAGCCACTACATGGTAAAGATTCTAACCTGGCAGTCTGGTTCTATATACCGTGAGTTTATCCAGGTCGACCCTTCCATTTACAGATGAGGAAACTGAGGCCAAAGAAGGAAAATAAAATTTGTAAGCATAGCAGCTAAACTGGTGCTTGAAGCTTGCTTTTGCCCAAGTCTCCAGAAGGGGAAAAGATGACTGGAGAAGGGAGGCCTGGGGTTTCAAAAATGATCCAACATGCCTGGAAGGATGTTGAGTGCCTTTTTCATGGCCAACCCAGAGCCTGCTTCCTCCTCTCCTAGCTGGTAGACTTCAGGGAACAGGTCGCTGAGCCAGCTGGGATGAGCCCCTAAATCAGAGTAGCCAGCAGGCTGGCAAGAGCACCAGGTGTGCCCTCCAGAACTGACATACAACACCCTGCCCGGCTGTGCAGGTGGACACACCACGGGGGGATGGGGAGCTGGTGAAGGAGGGCAGGGAGCTTTATCACTGCAGAGGTGGGCAGTGCCAGGCCAGCAGGTGCTCAGCCCCCACCCCTTGGTGGTCTGGCTGGGAAACCCTGATGCAGAGATGGGGAGCTCCCCTGTTGGGAGCTGGTCATCCCTTCTCTCTGTTCCATCCCTCTCCATGGCACCCTGCACTTTCTCCAGCCTCCCCTCTCTAGGCCATCTCCCCCTGAAGTGCCCCCTTCACCCCCACCCCAGCCACCCTGGCTTTCTTTCCTCCCACACCCCAAGCTCTTTGTGTTGGCTGCTGCCCACATCTGGAATACCCTGCTTGACACCCTTTGAGTCTCAACTCAAGAGTCACTTCCTGGAGAGGCCTTCCTTGACCACTCCATCTAAAGATAACTACCTCTACCACCTCCCTGCTACTTCCTAGCTCTTCAGCCTTGTTCCTTAGCAGCCAGGATCACAACCTGAACCTACCTTGTTTATTTATTTATCTCCTTATTTAGTGCCTGTCTCCACCATGAAATTCTCACTTCAGGACAGTCAGGCCTGTGCCTGTTTTACAGCAATAAAGTTTCCAATAAATATTTGCTGCAGGAAAGAAATTAAGAGAAAAAAACAGTCTCTGCAGCTTACTTGGTTAATGATGGTCAGCTCCACAGAGGAAGGGATTTTTTGTTTATTTTTATTCTTATTTTAATTTTTTTTTTTTTTTGAGACAGAGTCTCACTCTGTGTCATGGAGGGCCATGGCATCCTAGCTCATGGCAATCTCAAACTCCTGGGCTTAGGTGATCCTCCTGCCTCAGCCTCCCAAGAAGCTGGGACTACAGGCACCTGCCACAGTGCCCAGCTAGTTTTTCTCTTTTTAGTAGAGATGGGGGGTTCTCAGTCTCACTCAGGCTGGTCTCAAACTCCTAACAGACAACCAATTCACCCATCCCAGCCCCCTAGAGTGCTAGGATTACAGCCATGAGCCACCACCCCCAGCCTAGTGGCACAGATTTGTGTCTGCTGTGTTTACTGCTATGTTCCCAGGGGCTAGCACTGTGCCTGGTACACAGTGGGAGCTACAAGACAGTTTTGAGAAGTAAAATGATCTGATTCAAGTTTCAGAACATTCACTCCTTCTGGCTTCCCAGGGCCAGGTGCGGCTGTGTTGCTATTTGTTGCATGCATGAGCAAAGTGTGCAAGAGCTCTGGACAGGCAGTGGGAAACCTTTGTTCCCTTCCCAGTATTGCCTCTGGTGGAGCGTAGGACTAAGGGCAAGTTCCTTCCCCTCTGGGGCCTTCAGTTTCTTCTCTAGAAAGTGGACTTGGGAATCCCTGCCACCTTTACCAACACCGTGGGAGGTCAAATATGTCTTCACTCCTCAGGGAAGGCAAACAGTGCAAATGCCAGGAAGCCATGGGCAAGCAAACCCAACATCCAATGGAGACATGGCTACCACCTGGCTGTGTGACCCTAGGGAAATCACCATCCCTCTCTGAGCCTACATTTCCTCATTTGCAAAAAGAGCACAGAGGCTGTGAAAGAATGAAATAATGGAAAGCAGAGTGTAAGCACCAGGCTCATCAATCTCTCTTCTTTTCTTTTCTTTTTTTGAGACAGCGTCTCACTCTGTTGCCCTGGGTGGAGTGCCTTGGTGTTATAGCTCACAGTAACCTCAAACTCCTGGGCTTGAGCAATCCTCTTGCCTCAGCTTCCCACAAGAGTTAGGAATATAGGCATGAGCTACCACACCCAGCTAATTTTTCTATTTTTTGTAGAAATGGGGTCTCACTCTTCAGGGTGGTCTTGAACTCTTGAGCTCAAGCAATCCACCTGCCTTGGCCTCTCAGAGTGCTAGGATTACAGGCCCCCATCAACGTCTTTTCTTACCAGTAAGGCAGTGCAGCAGGGCTGTCATGCCACAGCCCACCCAGCACATGCTCTGTTTCCTTATCTGCGAAAGGGCTCCCTCCAGTACCAACTTCAAGGGGCTGCTGTGAGTATTAAAATGAGAGAATGTATACAAGTCCTTGACACAGAGCTTGGGACTGGCACACGGTAGGGGCTTTATAACCGTGGTCACTGCCGTTATTAACTGCCTCTATGGCTCCTCCTCATGTCTGATTATTTGGATTCTCCAGCAAACCAAGGGAGACACAGGTAAGGGTGGGATAGCATGTTTTGAGTTTAGTATTGGAGGTGGATTAAGGGGATGAGTCTGTGGGTCCCTGGAAGTGAAGGTGAAGAGGTGAGCCAGGGTAAGATCAGGCAGTTCTGAGGCTTGAGTGAGGATTCAGCCCCCAGTAATGGGAGCTGCAAGGTAGTTTTGAGAAGTAAAATGATCTGATTCAAGTTTCAGAAGATTCACTCCTTCTGGCTTCACATTGCAGGTGTGGCTGACATTGCTTGTAACTCCGCATGTCCATTATGTCCCTCTCCCTCAATACTCGAACCCCCAGATGTTGCTGGGCACATGGACACCCAGAACAGAGAGCCCATTTCCTAGCCTCTCTTGCAGTTAGGTGTGGCCATGTGTCTACATTCTGGCCAAGAGGAAATAAATAGAGTATCAAGTGCAATTTCTGGGAGGGGTCCTTAAACAGAACAAAGCATTCTTTGCATCTGGCTGAAATGTGGATGTGATGGCTGGAGAAGAGCAGCTATTTTGGACCATGAAGTACTAAAATGGACCAATATAGAAGGAACCTGGGTCGCTGAGGATCAAGGAGCCATTATACTAATCTGGGACTGTCTGCCTGTAGATTGGTTATAAGCAAGAGAAATATGTGTCTGTCTCCCTTAAGTCACTGTTTTTTGTGGGCTCACTTCTATTCACAGCCAACTCCAAACCAGATAGATGTAGACAGCAAAAACGGCCTTGGCACTGTGGCCCACCTTGAGGTGTACAGGGCAGAGAATGCTCCTGGGCCTTCGGCTTCCTGTCCACACTAGCTGTGAGGCTCCTGACCACCCAACTCTGGCCATATTAGGGCACAGTCCAGGTCAGCACAATGGAATTGGCTGGCATTTCTGACTGGGCTGAGTTCTGATATGTACAATGCTCACTGGGGCCTGACACCAGGCCTCCTGGTGCTGGTCTCATAGCTTTGAGGAGCAGGGCAGAAAGAGGATAGTGGACAATGGCAGGGTGACACTGTCCAACCTTGTGGTCCACTTTCAGCCCCTTCTTACCCACCCTTCACACTGCACCCAAGCGAGCTTGGTAAGGCCTCCTCCTGACCTCACAAATTCTACTTCAGGGTTCTCCCACACCCACTGAGCCCCTCGAGATGACGACCAATCACCTATCTGAACCACCAGGCTCTGCAGGACACGGTCCCCAGAGATTCTTCAGTGTTAAGCCAGTCAAACTTATGGGCACAAATCCCAGCTCTTCCTCTTACAAGCTCTGTGAACTTGGGCAACTTGCTAAAGCATTCTGGGCCTTAATTTCCTCATCTATGAAATCGAGATGATAATTACTTCCTATTGTTGTCATGAAGCTTAAATGAGTCAGTACAGGCTCTGGTGATTCACTGCAGCATAGCAACCTCAAAACACAGCACTATTAACCACTGTCTTACCCTCATAGAGTCTTATAGGTCAGGAACTCAGGCAGAGCGTGATGGGGGTGGCTTCCCTCTGTTCAACATTGTCTGGGGCCTCTGCTGAGAAGAGTTGAAAGCTGAAGGCTAGAACCACCTAGAGCAGTGACTTCCAACTGGACCTTTGGTGTACCGTGAAAAATTTCAAAGATCATTAATTAAATTATTTTAGAAAGAAGTTCAAAGCACAGTAAATATATTCCTTTTTCGCTTTTTTATTTTTTTTTTATCAACATAATGTAAGTGTACCGCTGAAGTTTAACTACAGGTTCAAGTGCGCCATGAGATAAAAAAGGTTGAAAAACACTGATCTAGATACCCCCATGTGGCCCCTCTGTGAGCCCCAGGCTTCCTCACAGCATGGAAGCTGATTCCAAGAGTGAGCATATCCTGACACTCAAGCGAAAGTGGCGTGGCCATGTCTAAACTATCCTTGGGACTCACACAGTGTCATATCTGTTTGATCTTATTCTTAGAAGCAATAAAGAGAGGGGACATAGCCTCCATTCCTTGATGGGAAAAATTTTAAGGAATTTGGAGGCATATTTTAAAATGGCTCCTCAGGAGCACCCAACCTGTGGTTGCCAGAAGAAGTAGTAGTGGTACAATACTACTGTGTAGTAGTAGTGTAACAGTACCAGGTTCAATCCTAGGTGTGTTGAAACAGTCATTTGGGGTGACACTAGGCATAAAGGGGTTAATGGAGGAAGCATGGGGACAGGTCCCCGGAACCTGATGTCCCCCTAGACCAGGATAGGCCCTAAGATAACACAAGCTAACATATCTTGTTATTATGCCAGACACCAAGCCAAGCACCTTCCGTGAATGATCTCATAATAATCCACACAGCAATCCCAGGGGCAGCTCCCATCATTGTGCCCATTTATTGATGAGAAAACAGAGTCTCAGAGAGGCAAAGGGTCTTGCCCTGCCCGGGATCCCACAGGTAGGAAGAGGCACAGCCAAGATATGAACCCAGGCAATGTGTTGTCAGAACTGGTCCTCATTTCCTGAGACTAAGCTGGGCAATAGTCCAGCCTGCCAGGTGGAACAGGCCATCCTGACTGTTTGGTGACAGACAGGGAGGGCTTGTTCTGCTGGACCAAGAGCCAGGACCAGGAGGCTTGTCAGCTGCAAGCCCACAGCCACAGGCTGGGGGAAGGGGGCCAAGACCTCCGTCTGGAGGGGTGGAGGAGGGAGGGAGTGGAGAGAACCCAAAGAGCAAGGCAGAGCCCTCTCCAGAGGCACCAAAGCTCTAAGGGAAGGCGATAAAGCCTGGTCCCAGGATCACAGTGGGGTCCTGACTTCTGCTCCCTGGAGCCCCAGCCAGGGTGTCTCTGGTCTTCAGAGACCTGAGATTCAGCCTGATCTCGGAGGTCAAGTGGCCTCAGCTGCAGGGTGAGGGAGAGGAGGATGAGAGGGAGCACCATTCCCTGCAACATTCAGGAAAAGGAAAAGGCCCCAGAGAAAGTGCTCCTGACATCACTGGGACAACTGGGAACGCAGCCTCTCCCATCTGTGAGCCTTTCCCCCCTCCTGCTCCTCTCCTCCCTCCTGCCTTCTATCCATCTCTCTTTCCATTCCTTCCTTCCATCCTCTCTTCCACCTCTTTCTTCTATACCTCCTTCCCTATCCCTCCCTCCCGCCCTCCCTCTTCCCTTCTTCCTTCCAGTCCTTCCCCATATGGACCCTCACAGATGGGAAAAGCTGCATTCCCCAAAGGCAAGAGGAAACCTGGCCTGAGCCTGGCCATGACCATGGATGTCTCTATAAAATGAAACATGATGCTTAAGCTGTCACAAAGCCAGTACTAACAGTGTCATGATACTTTAGAAATCAGGTGTAAAAGGGGTGCCAGCTCCTCTCTGACGCCAAAGTACAAAGAGTGCCCTGGGTGTTACTGGGAGACAGCTTTATGGGGTAGAGATTATGAGCTGTATCACCTTGGACTATCTGAGGTTGAGCCCACTGAGCCTCAGTTTCTTGGTTAAAACACCTTCACAAAGTTGAGAGGTGGACGAGATTGGAGACGCACAGTTGCGCTCTGTCACAGGAGCGCTTTGGCCTCGCCTGGTCCCTTGCTGGCACCAGCCTGACCTTTCTCTCAAGCCTGTGGGGCGGAGCCAACTCCCAGCTGATGTTGGCGAGCGGCTGGGAGGGTGGACAGGCAGGCTGTCAGGGCCGGCCGCGTGCCTAGAGAACCTTCTGTGCCATGGTTCCCTCAGCCAGGCGGGCGCAGCCCACCGGCCACTTCCTGTGCCCCTGGCAGGACAGGGCTGCAGGCCCCTCCTCTCCTGCATCTCAGCTCAGCTGACTGTGGTGGCCACCCCTCCTCCCCCCAGGCCCTGGAAACAGAAGTCTCCAATATAAATGCAAATTCACTGCGGTCCCCAGTCTCGGCTGGCAGCTCCAGCCTGTGCTGCAGGCTGAGGACAAGAGCTAACACTGGCCCAGAGGAGATAAGGCGCTTCTGGGCTACCCCCACCCCCAGCCCTGACCACCCCTCAGCCTGTCAGCTCCACAAAGACCCCAGGGATCCAAGCCAGCTAGCTTCCCTTCCTCTTCACTGTCCCATAAGGCCTGCCAAGGACTTGCAAAGGCTCCCTCACAGCAATTAAGGAGGAAGGCGACCCTAATGGGGACGATGCTCCACCCACCTGCCCTCCAAGGGGCTGGCAGAACAAAGAGCAGAGGCAGGAGACAGGAGAGGAAGGACTGCACAAGGTGGGTGCCCCTGCCACCATCCTCCAGGAGGCTCAGGGTTACCTCTAGCCCATAGCTCTCCTCTGTGTGATTAGAAACAGGCGCCCTTTATTCCTGCTACGGCAGCCCCAAGGAGGCATCCCCTGATTGCACAGCTGTAAGCGATAGCCCTGGGCAGGGCCCATCTTGTGCTTGGGACTTGGTTTCCCCTTTGGCCAGGGAGATCACCTAGGGAGACTCTCAATGTTGCAGTGCAGGCTGAGTGCAAGGAGCCCCCTGGAGTTGGGCATGGCAGCACCACGGGTGAGGCCTTTTCCCACCTGGACATCTTACCATCCTTCTGTTCCTACATCCTTGATGTCTGTTCCATAGCTGTGATTCCAGGGATTGAGTCTCTGGTGGAAACATGCACATGCGACAGAGAGAGAGAGTCTGGGCTCAGGAGCAGGACTCTGGAATGCCACAGCCCAAGGTCAACTCTAGTATATTACTGGCTCCAGCTCTGAAGTCACCTCCTCATAGAAGCCTTCCTGATGCTCCTTCCCTACCTTCAGAGACCATGTCACATTGCCCTGTTGATGTGTCCTCCGTGGCATTTATCGTTGTGTGAAATTATCTCACTCCCGTGGTTATTTTCTGGCTCCCCTCTCCCTTACTGGAATCCAAATTTCTACAAGAGCAGACACCATGAATCAATAACTCCTGCCCTTGACTCTTTCTGAGGGATAAAGACGTATCCTTCATACTGTTCAGGAAGATAGCCAAAGTTGCTCAGCACACAGTAAGCACTCAATAAATGCTAATGGTTGCTGTTATTGTTATTAGGAGAGGTCCTAGAGGTGCAACTCCTGGCACATCTCCACAAATTCAAGACCAAATTCTGCCTCTTCCCTCCATGCTGTGAACACCCACCCCTGAGGCCAGGTCCCTCTCCCCCATTTACTCACCAGAGACTGTGGGCAAATTGCTTCTTCCTCTGTGCCTTGGTTTCCCTCAGTAAATTCATGAGGTGGTCTCCTCATTGCCTGAAACTTCACAAGGGTGCTGCGAGTGTCAGAATGAGGGGAGCCCACTCTTTAACCCCTAAGTATAATCCAATACCAAGAACTCCACCAGTCCCTCCCAATTGTCTAGCCTCTGATGATGACAGCCTCACCCTCCAGAACCTCCCAGCCTCCTTAGCCTGCAGTCCTCAGGTCTTGCTTTCCCCCCGCCCCACCCCAGCCATGCCTTAGGCCTTCTTCCCCAGGAAGCAGTTTCCGTAGAAGTAGCCATTTCTCCAAGTTTGGATGCCACCCCTCCCCCAGCCTGTCTTTCACCAATCTACAAAACATTTTTCCTTAAATTGCCTCATTTTGGGCTCAGCGCCCATAACTCAGAGAGTAGGGCACTGGCCACATACACTCAGGCTGGTGGGTTCCAGCTCAGTCCAGGCCTGCTTAACAAAAACCACAACTGAAACAAAAGAATAGCCGGGCCTTGTGGCGGGCGCCTGTAGTCCAGCTACTCGGGAGACTGAGGCAAGAGAATCGCTTAAGCTCAACAGTATGAGGTTGCTGTGAGCTGTGATACCACAGCACTCTACTGAGGGTAACATAGTGAGACTCGGTCTCAAAAAATAAAATAAAATAAAAAATAAATTGCCTCTTTTGGGGCCGGTCCTGCTAATGGTAAACTTTACTACTTTCATGAATGAAAATTAATATCAATTGCTATTTAAAAAGAGGGTGTATATTAACATTCACTAAAATAAATGCTTTGCACACTGAAAACCAGGTGAAAACAATGAATAACAAAAACAAAAAATAAATTAAATAAATGCTTAAGTATTAAAAGCTTGGTACCCCCTTCCTTCCCCAACTTCTACAAGAGGGGAATCATGACCTAAGGGTTTTGAGTTTCTCAAGCTGAGAGCTCTTTGGGGGATTCTTTTTCAATTCCTTTGTTCACTGGACAGACACTTCAGGAGAACATTTTGTGCCGTGCCCAGCCCAGGAGGCAGCAGCTGTAGGGAACCCCGTTTCCCACCCTCCACACACAGAGGTCCTAGTTGAGGCAGCAGCTTACACCACTGGAAATACAATTAATTAGCTGAGAATCATTACCCAAGCAGGTCTAACTGGGGATTTCTTGGCTCTTTTCTCTCAACAATACCTAGTCATGGCATCTTACCTGTTTGGGGGAAGGGTTGGGATGGGGGGAAAGGACGGGGGTGGGGCAGGGAAAATCTTTTTCTTCCAGGGTGACTCTTTACCCGCACACAACAGAACATGCCTGCTAACTGCTGCGGTTCAAAGCACCATCTCCAGGACCCAGCCTTTGCTGATTCCAGACCCTTGGGAAGGGCAATTTAACACAATGGCTTATCGCTGCTTAAAAAGGAATCAAAAGTGGAATCTCTGGCAAATTTGTCATTGTTTTTTTTTTGTTCGTTTGTTTTCTTTTTTTTTTTTAGCTGGCCCAGGCAGAGTTTGACCCGCAAGCCTCAGTGTACGTGGCCAACACCCTACTCACTGAGCTACGGGCGCTGCCCGGCAAATTTAGTAAAATGTATCAGAATCCTTAAATTCAAGGGACAATTTCACTCCTATGACTTTATCTAAGAAAAATCCTCATGAGTGTGGCCCACAACTGTTGCAGGATATTCTTGGCAGCATTATCGATCACAGCGAAAAGCTGAAAACATCCTAAATGTTCATCCCAGGGCATTGGTTGCATACAATGGAAAGCTAACGCAAATATTTGTCAGTGGTACTATAGAATCCTCAGACATGGGAAAATGTTCATGCTGTGTTAAGTAGAAAAGTAGCTATTAAGCAGAATGTATAATATTGTCCCTCTTTAAAAATACATACATATAATTTGGGTTGGAAAGGATTTCTGAAACAAGAGATGGCTTGGGTTGGAAAGGATTTCTGAAAGAAGGAACAAAAAGTTCAAAGTATAAAGGCAAATATTAATAAATTAATAGATTAGATTAATATGTATTCTAATTAATATATGTTCTAACTATACATTCTAATCTGTATATATTCTTATTATATAGTAGAGTTGACACTATTCAGCAATATCTACCATTTGAAAAAGCAGAAAGACAAGTCACAAGCTGAGAGATGTTTGTAACAATGTGATTGACAAAGATTAGCATCCAAAATAAAGAACCGGGCGTGGTGGCTCACACCTGTAATCCTAGCACTCTGGGAGGCCAAGGCGGGTGCATTGCCTGAGCTCACAGGTTTGAGACCAGCCTGAACTTGAGTGAGACCTTGTCTCTAAAAATAGCTGGGTATTGTGGTGGGCGCCTGTAGTCCCAGCTACCCAGGAGGCTGAGACAAGAGAAACACTTGAGCCCAAGAGTTTGAGGTTGCTGTGAGTTTTGACGCTACAGCACTCTACAGAGGGCAACAAAGTGAGACTCTGTCTCAAAAAAAAAAAAATAAAGATCTCCTACAGATGAATAAAACAAGGGCACACAATCAAAAAGAAAAATGGGTTAATGATTTGAACAGAGAGAACAGAAAACATGAACAGTCAATACACACGGCAAAAGACGTTCAACGTCTGAGTAATTAGAGAAATCCAAATTAAAAGCTCATTTCCTGTCCACTAGATTGGCAAAATTTTAAAGGTAGACAATTCCAAATGTGAAACAAGAACTTCTCGACACCAGTGATGGGAAGGGGGAATCAATAGCACACCACTTTGGAGAACAATTTGGCATTATTTTGCACTTATTCTATGACCCAATGATCTCTCCTGAAGAGATTCTGGAGAACCACTTGCCTGTGTGCTTTGGGAAGTGTAGGCAACAATGTTCCGATTAGTAGAACTGGCCTTTCTGTCAGCCCCCTGCCCGTGGGCATCTGGGAAATTCTTCCTTCTTCATTGTCTTCTGACTGTCTTTGAACAACATTTGCCCTGGGGTTAGGGCTTTAACTCTCCTACACTTTTGAGTGCCCTTTCCAGCAGCCACTGGACAAGCCAGGTCCCGGGCACAGGTTCTGAGCATCTGGGGCATCATCTGGGTGAAAATAGTGACCCTCCCTGGAGTCAGGGACAGGCCAAGACTGCTTGGGGTGTTAGGAAATGAGGTGGCAGGGTTGTGGGCAAGGCTAGTTAATAAATGACATCCACCCCAATAACAGACTGTTTTGCTACAGCACAAAAGCTTGAGCAGCTCCACATAAGTTGATAGGAAACATTTCCAAGATATATTGCCTTGCCGAGTGAGAGAGAGCAGGCAGGAGCCACTGGTGTGAAAAGGGGAGAAGCAAAGGGCATATGTACAGGGTCACCTGTGTGTGCAAAACATGCCTTTGAGTACTGGACACTGGCCTCAGGGACAGAGGGTGGTGGCTGGGGTGAGGAGTGGGAGAGGGACTTACTTTCCCCAGCTGTGCCTTTGTATTTGTATACTGCACATGATATTGTACAAAAATAGACAAATACAGTAACCTTTCTTTTTTTTTGAGACAGTCTCACTATGTCGCCCTCAGTAGAGTGCTGTGGCATCACATCTCACAGCAAGCTCAAACTCTTAGGCTTCAGCAATTCTCTTGCCTCAGTCTCCCAAGTAGATGGGACTATAGGCTCCCCCCACAATTCCTGGCTATTTTTGTTGTTGTTGCAATTGTTTACCTGGCCCAGGTCGGGTTCGCACCCTCAGTATATGTGGCTGGCGCCATAACTACTGTGCTATGGGCACCGAGCCAAGTAACCTTTTTTTTGAGACAGAATCTCATTTGTCACCCTCAGTAGGGTGCTGTGGCATCACAGCTCACAGCAACCTCAAACTCTTGGGCTCAAGTGATCCTCTTGCCTCAGCCTCCCAAGTAGCTGGGACTACAGGTGCCC
>NW_003852646.1:985520-990557 GCF_000181295.1 Otolemur garnettii | reverse complement strand
GACAGGGTCTTGCTCTTGCTCAGGCTGGTCTCAAACTCCTGAGCTCAGGCAATCCACCAGCCTTTGGCCTCCCAGAGTGCTAGGATTGGTGGGAAGCACTGCATCGGCCTACGTATGCAGTGCCTATGTAACTATTATGAGAATTAAATTGCTGATCACCAGTTGACACAATGCTACTTGATAGGTGTTTCATCACTCTCAAGTTTGGAAAGTTTTAAAATCTTTTTCCAGACACCTTTGTTAAGTTTCAGACTTTTCTGTGGGCCCTTGTTGAGCCCGTGGCTTCCTGGCATTGTGCCTACCGGGCCAGCTGTGTGAAGCAGATCCACTCATCATCCATGCTCGGGGCACACTGCTGCCATCTGTATTCTCTTCACTTAACTCCTCTGTTGGGTCCTACGCCAGGGTCCTTTAGCACAAGTGAGTCCATGGGGGAACTGGCATGACCCTCCCCTTTCTCAGGAACCAAAATTGCACAAGGTCACCTTGGGGCCATCCACCTTCCACTGGCCTATGTAGTGTGTCTCTCACCTATGTACTCTGCTCTTTCCTACCCTGCACCTCTTCACTCACTCTGCTTCAGCCACACTGGCTTCCTCATTCCTCCAGCCCCCGACTATGGTGAGCAGACTCTAAGCTTGTCCCCAGATTTCTGGTCCTCCCCATTCCAAGTATGCATGCCTGTAAAATCCCCTGAGCTGTGAATGCCATGCCATGTACTCCCATCATTAGGTTAGGGTATTTAGCATAGGTGCCCTTAAGATACAGATATTCCCTGGATGTGCCTAACCTATGACATGGCCCTTTTAAAAGCAATGGGTTTTCTCTGGCTGGTCCCAAAAGAGGCAGTCAAAGGTTTGAAGCACGGGAAAGATCAACACAACATTGCCCACAAGGGGCCTCATGTGAAGAAATGGAAGTGGCCACTTGTAGCTGACAGCCTGCAAAAAGACAAGGATCTCAGTCCTACAACCACAAGGAACCGAATTGTTGCCAAAAACAAGAATGAAGGTGGAAGTGGATCTTTCCCTAGAGCCTTCAGACAAGAACCATGCCCAGTCTACACTTTGAATTCCACCCTGTGATATACCCTGAGCAAAGAACCCAGACACGCTGTGCTGGACTAGACTGTGACCTGCAGAACTGTGAGCTCACTGGTGGTCTTTTTAAGCTGCTACATTTGTGATGATTTGTTACACAGTAACAGATGCTAATACACATGCCAGCCTGGCTCCCCTGAGCCTTTTCTCAAATGGGTCCCTCAATCTGAAAGGCTTTCTCCCAGGTATTCACAGACTCACTCCCTTCCTCCCTGCTGAGAGGCCCAGACCACACCATCTCAAATAACACTACCTCTTCTTTTCTATTCCTTTGCCCACTTGGTTTTTCTATATGCCACTTATCACTACCTGACACTGTATGGTTTCAGTTTCATCTGAATAACTTTTTATTTTGAAATAATGTTAAACTTACGAAAGAGTTGCAACATCGTACAAAATTTTCCATCCGTCCTGCACCCAGAATCTCCAGATGTTGACATTGAAATATATTTGCTTTGTCATTCTCTCTCTTCATATTTACAGAGAGATTTTTTCCCTGAACCATCAAGAGTAAACTGTTGATCTGATTGGTTGCCACCGTGGAATACTTTGGTGTTTGTTTCCTACAAACAAGGATATTTTCCTATATAACCACAATAAAAGCATCAAAATCAGGATGTTGACGCTGATACACTATTACCATCCGATCTTCAGAGCCCAGTCAAATATCGTCCATTGTCCCAATAATAATGTCTTTTATAACAAGCAAAAAAAGATCCATCTAGAAATACTCACTGTATTTCATTGTCTTATCCTCTTAGTCTTCTCTTATCTGCGAGGGTCCCTCAGTTTTTCTTTGCCTTTCATTACCTTGACATGTACCCAGATCACAGGCCGGTTACTCTGTAGAAGGTCCCTCAATTCGGGTTTATCAGATGGCTCGTCGTGACTATATTTCAGGCAGGTGTCTTTGGCAGGAACATCACAGAAGTGGTTCTTTGCTGTTTTCCATGTACCCCATCAGGAGGCCTCTGTCAGTTTGTCCCACAAGTGAGGCCACCTTTGATCACTTGATCAAGGTGCTCTCTGCCATGTTATCCACTATGAAGTCACTCCCCTTCCCTTCCCAATGATTGTATCTTGTGGGAAGATACTTTAAGGCTATGTAAATATCCTGTCCTCAAATTCTCCCACCAGGGCTTTAGTTTTAGCATCCAGTAGTGAATGATTCTTGCCTGAATCAATTATAACTATGATATTTGCATCTTTCCTTCTACATTATCGGGCATTCTTTTTTTTTTTATTGAATGGTAACTATGTACATTAATACACTTCTGGGGTACAGTGTAGGGTTTTCACACACAATCCGAAATACTTCCATCAAACTGGTTAACATAACCTTCATGTCATTTCATTATCGGGCATTCTAATGTGAGAAAAGCCTTTCTCTTCCTGCAGATGTAGGTTTAACATGTGTGTATGTATATCAGTTCTATTTTTGTTTAATGGGTTGTTATAACCTGCTACTGTCATGATTTTGATACTCACGTTGCTCCCGAGTTGACCCCAGGAGAACATCTTCAAGTTGGCTCCTCTGCTCTTTTGACACATCCTCACCATGACTTGAGCACTTCCTTATTTTATGACACAACTAGATGTGTCACGTACCAAGGTATTAATATCAAGCACCGTGAACTTTCCCTGCCTCAGCCCTCAAATGAGCCATTTTCCCAAGCCCTGTTTCCTTTCAGTGGAGGGTGGTCTTTATAAATGAAGATCTAGGTACTGAGGGTACGCATCGCCACATGGTGTGGACAGAACTGGGAAACACACATATGCATCTCTCTCACACACACAAATGCACACACATTGCATGCATGCTTGTGTAACTATATACGTCAAAAGCCATGAGTGTACACTGATCCTCTAACTCCAGTCCAACACCACAGGGCTCATTCTAGCCTTTCCTGCCTCCACATTTGTAATTCTCTCCTCTGGTGTCGAGTAACCTGGCTCTCATTATCCTTGATGTATGTGCTTGTTTATTCAACGCCCCAGCACACTGAGCCACTGCTTCACTCAGCTCCTTCCCTGCTTGGTCCCAAACCTTACCAGCCACGGCCAACAAATATGGGGAAAGGGAAGGAAGGAGAAAAGAAGGAGCTGAATGCTTTTATTCTATTTTCTTTTCCTTTTTGTTTTGTTTAGCAGGCCCAGGCCAGGGGTGTACCCACCAGCCCTAGAGTAAGTGGCTGGCGCCCTAATCACTGCACTACTATATTATTTTTCTGAACTTGTAACACATTCACTGGTATGGAAATAAAAACCATGGAAAAACATACAGTGAAAAGTCTCCTTCCTACCCATCTCTCATTCCAACCCTACTCCTCTCCATAGGTAATGACTACTTTTAGTTTTTTATTTATACAAGCTAACATAAATACATTTTTTACTTTCCCCCTTTTGACACAAACTATTCCTCATGTTTTCTTATTTGTCCATACATCTTAGAGATCTTTCTACATCAGCACATAAAAAAATGGCCTCACCCTTTTTAATGGCTGTATAGTATTTCACCATTTGGATGTTCCATATCCAATGTAGTCAGTTCAGAGATAACAGACATTCAGATTATTGCTAAGATTGCTATGCCAAACAAAGCTGCCATAAATGTATTTTATTGAATGTATTTACTTTGCTGTGTGCGAACACATCCATGGAATACATTTTCAGAAGGAAGATTGTTGATGTGACCTTTTCTATTCATCACTACTTTCCCAGTACCAGGAACTATAAGTGCATGGTAGGTGCTCAAACGTTTATTCATGAAATGAACAAATGACCATCATAAACAAATGACTCTGGATGCGACCATCTCAAGCATTTATGGAGCACCCACTGTGTGCCAGGTGCTAAGCATCCTTCTCCAACCACCCATGGTGGGTGGGAATTATTTGACAGACTCATTTTACAGATAAAAGTGATGTAGCTCAGAGAAGGGCCACAACTAGGCTGATGTCACACAGCTGGCCAAAGCCAAGCTACCATTTCTACCCAGCTCAGTCAGGTTGTGGAGTCTGTGTGCAAAGCTCAGTCTTCCAGCCCCCCAAGGACCCCTCATCTGGCCTCACCTGCTTTCATGGTTCTGTCTACTGCTCCCCAGCCTCACTCCCAGCCAAAGGGCCTGCCCCCCACCCTCAGTCCACACAGGACAGGGCGAAGGAGAGGAGCTGTCATTTCCATACAGCTGTCCCTGGGAGCCAGCCCTGCCCGAGCCCCCCCATTTTCCCTGAAAAGGCTGAATTGTCTTGGCCATTTGGGGGGCACCTCTCGGCACAGGCCCGGCTGCCTGGGCAGGGCCTGGCTAGGCTATTATCCTACATTATCTCACTCCCCTGCTCCTGAAAAGAACCAGCGACTGCTCAGCCCCCTCGGCCCTCCCCTGCCTGGTCCGTCTTTTACACTTAATTACCTCACTCACTACCCCGCAGCCTGTAGAGGCCGGACCACAACTGGGGCGTGAGTAATCCCCCCATCGCACACTCAGCCAGCCGGCCAGCCAGCAAAGAGGAAATTGTTCACACAGCCCATAAATAAAGGAACAGGATCTGCTCAGGCCTCTGAGCAGAAAGCCCTTTGCGGCGGCTGCCATGAGGGGAGGCACTGGCCCCCACTTCTCAGTAGGCCTTTGCCAGCTTTGGTGAGATGGTCTTCACCTCCCCCACCCCGAGACGGTGACCTTGAACTTCCCCAAGCCACTGAAGTCACAGTTCAATGCCACTGAGACAGATGGGGCAGCAGGGGCCGGCACCCTTTCCTCACCATACCCAGGGCACCATCCAAGCATGGTGTCCATGAGTGACACTCCCCAGCCATCTCCCACCCCCTCCACCACCACTCCCATGAAGTACTTCACAAGCCCTGTGTCCTCTTTCTTTCCCAGCTCCTTCAAACCAGCTGTTTCTGCTTCCAGAACTCTTCTTTTTTTTTTTTTTTT
>NW_003852646.1:953064-985384 GCF_000181295.1 Otolemur garnettii | reverse complement strand
CACAACGCCCGCTATTTTTTGGTTGCAGCCGTCATTGTTGTTTGGCGGGTCCGGGCTGGGGATTCGAACCCGCCACCTTAAGTGTACGTGGCTGGCGCCTTAGCCGGTTGAGCTATAGGCGCCGAGCCCAGAACTCTTCTTTATCACTCAGGGGCCTGATTCCTTCCTAGTCATTTGGGAGACAGCCTCTTCTGGGGACCCTTCCCTGATACCCCAGGCTGCCTTTGGGGCCTCATGTACCTCCCTCATCAAAGCATCAGGCCTTTCCATTCTCACTGTCTGTTTGTTTGTCTCTTTTGAGGGAGGGACCGAGTCCTACACATCTTCCCCCTTCACCTAGTGCCTGGCCTGGGGCCTGGCATCTTACTGGGCCCTGTACTAGGCACTAAGTAAATGTGAGTAAGTAAGCGTCTGGGAAGGAACTGTCGTAATATCCAAGTTGTGATGAGAGTAAATGATATTTCAAGATATCTGGAACATCTGTAATATGATAAGAAAATATCTGGGATTTGTATTGGTGGCAGTGTTACAGGTCCTGCCAATACCACTGCGGTCCATTGCCTGCAATCATAATTGAAGGAAGGATAAGTTTCAAATAGTGGTTAATGAAATGAAAAACAATAATTTTCCTATCTAAGTTAATGACAGACCTCCTGATGCCTTGTTTGCACCCTGAGTTGGGTCCCTGTGACAGGGACAAGTATATCACAAATGTTACTTCCCTTCCTGTGCTTGGCAGACATTGTTAATCAATTGCAGCAATCTTCCTCACTGAGCCCAAACTCAGTTACAAAATTTATCTCAACACCATGTTCCGGGCAACCACTATCGACCAATGAAGATTGGGCCCTTGAGCTGTAATCGATTTGCCATTCCTGAGGGGCAAGGCCATTGTGAGAAAGAGATTAAGAAGAAGGGTAGTAAAATGAGATTTTGCAATAATATGTGGGGAGGAGGAGACATAAAAACGAAACATTTCATAGTAGCTTGATGTAGGTCATCTGGGAAAACAAAGCAATCTTAAGAAATGTCTGGCTGTGTAATCAGAAGTCCAATGTCTAGAGTGAGGGGGGTGACAGTTTCATTCCGCTTGGTTCTGCTCATCTATTTCTGAGAGTTTTGTGTTCTGTTCTAGGCCCTGTAATTTTCAGAACATTGATAAACTGGAACGTGGTTCAGGGAGACATCCAGGATGGACAGATGTATGGAAAACATAGCCTGTACACTTATTGGTTCATACATGAACATGAATTAGGATTTTTCTGGCTGGGCACGGTGGCTCACATCTGTAATCTTAGCACTTGGGGAGTCTGAGATAGGTGGATTCCTTGAGCTCAGGAGTTTAAGAGCAGCTTGAACAAGAGGGAGACCCTATCTCTACTAAAAATAGAAGAACTAGGCCGGTGTGGTAGAGGGCGCCTTTAGCCCCAGCTACTCAGGAGGCTGAGGCAAGAGAATTGCTTAAGCCCATGAGTTTGAGGTTTCTGTGAGCTATGATGATGGCACAGTACTCTACCAGGGCAACCAAGTGAGACTCTGGCTCAAAAAAAGAAAGTGGGATATCATAGCCAAGCAGAACTTCTAATGAGTACCTGATTAGTGCCAGGCCTATATGGGGCACCTGGTTTCTCCCCTGGCCTACACTTAAAGAATTCATAGTCTATACCAGGCACAGTGCTCACGCTTGTAATTGCAGCAATAGGAAGCCAAGTTCAGAAGATTGAAGTCAGGAGTTTGAGAACAGCCTGGGCCGCATACAAAAAAATTGAAAAACGTAGCTGGGAATTTGAGGCCGCAGTGAGCTATGATCGCACCACTGCCTTCAGTCTAGGCACAGAGCAAGACCCAGTCTCAATTTAAAACAATAAAAAAAGATTTCATCGTCTAGTTAAGGTTTCAATAAAATTTCATTTTGTGGTTTTGTTTTTTTTGAGACAGAATCTTACTTTGTCTTGGTAGAGTGCTGTGGTATCATAGCTCACAACAACCTCAAACTCTTGGGCTCAAGCGATTTTCTTGCCTCAGCCTCCTGAGTAGCTGGGACTACCACAGGCACCCACCACAATGCCTAGCTAGTTTTAGAGACAGGGTCTCACTCTTGCTCAGGCTGGTCTCGGACCCGTGAGCTCAGACGATCTACCCACCTTGGCCTCCCAGAGTGCTAGGATTATAGGCATGAGCCATCAAGCTTGGCCTCATTTCATGATCTTGACTATTAGAGCCACTGGAAGCAGAAAGAAGAGAGGTTTCTTGGAGTTAAAAGGCCCAAGAGGTCAACTGTAAGAGGCCAACAGACTTGGAATTAACAGTGACTGATGTCACTGAGTACTGACTGTGTGCAAACACCTTGTACATCTCCCATCTGCCCTGTGAGGCAGGTGCCATTAGTACCAATGTCCTTATCCAACAGTCAAAGAAGCCAAGGACAAAGAATAGGTAACCTGCCTGCCCAGCACAGATAACTTGTTAATAAATAGGTAAGGCAGGATTTGAACCCAAACCATCCGTGCTTTTAACCCCTGTGCCACCTTGTCCCTCTGTAGCTGGGGTGAGGTGGAGGCCAGGAAAGTGAGTCCAAAGTCTGAGGTCAAGCACAGTTCAGTATTGATAGCCCCCTGCCTCCACCCAACTGGTCCACCTCCTGGCTTTCTGCAGTAACTGATGGGTCCCAGCTGGTGTGTGAGCAGAGGCAGGGAGCGGGAGGCAGAGCTGGGGGTGCTGCAAAAGGTCGATTCCTCTGTGCCAGGAGTCCTGGGAGCCTGGAAATGCCCACTCTGCAGCTCTAACAGCTGCTTCAGCATCTGCCAGGGCTGGTTCTGAGCCCGCCTGGTAGAGAAGAGAGGAAGGCAGGAGAGGCCACCATGGGGTGAGGGTAGCAGCCTGAACCTCGCAAGGGACCTAAGCATTCCAGAGGATGCACACTACCCCATCCAATGCCTCAGTTTCCCCAATTGCCTTAGTTTCCCCAATTGTCAAATGAAGGTGGCAAAGGGATGATGCTGATATCTTGAAGGCCATTCAAGCAAAGGTCCCATTTCTTGAGGGCAGGCTTACTCCAAGCCTCAGAGAGCCCAATTTAGCAGGTAGAAGAAAAACAGAGGCACAAAGAGGCAAAGTGACTTGCCTAAAGTCATATAACTTAGCCTGAGCAAGAGCAAGAGCCATCTATAAAAAAAATAGCTGGGCACTGTGGTGAGTGCCTGTAGTCCCAGCTACTCGAAAGGCTGAGGCAAGAGGATCGCTTGAACCCAAGAGTTTGAAGTTGTTGTGACATATGATGCCATGGCACTCAACCCCAGGGCATCTGAATAAAACTCTGTCTCAAAAATAACTAAATAAATAAATAAAATAGAAAAACAAAGCCATACAGCTTGAGGAGGCAGAGCTAGGATCAGGATTAAAACTATGCTCAGCATGAATCAGGCCCAAACTCTGAGCCACCTCACTCAATTGAATATGCATCTCTTGTACTGGGGCCTTTTAGCCATCCCCCACCCCCAACCCTTGCCAGTGGCCTGTCTCAAATCCCCTGACCCTGCAGGGGGGCCTGGTGGTCAGATCCCTGCCATCCAGTACCCTTCCAGAGGTTTCAGTAAGTTGCTTAAGATGAGACCTCGTCAGGGGCAGGAGTTAGAATGTTCAGGAATGTCTCCAACTTTAAAAGAAAGGCATCTTAATGGGGGAATATCAGTGTCTATGTTAGTCAAGATAGGAATCCAATTGTCCTCCCCAAAAGAAAGGAAATCTTGAGTATTGACAAATCAACTTGGCTCTGGCAAAAGGGGAGGTCTTAGGGGGGTGTCATAAGAAGGTTTTTCACTCCTTAGTTTATTCATTCATTCAGGAGATATACATGTATTTACTGAGTGCTTACTGGGGAAGTAATGGGAGTATAACAATGAATGGAGTGGAGCCGGGCCCCCACTCAGGGAGCTGTCAGCCCTGGCAGAGGGACGGGTAGGAACACTCCTTTGACCCCACCTGCCCTGCCCCAGCACTGGCACCCTTGGCCCTCTAAGAGACAGTAACTCATGGTTTAAGATCAGAGCTTGGCAGCCAGCCTATTTGCATCCTGATACCATTGGTTCCTAGCTGGGTTTCTTCTTGCCTATATGTGAGTCATCTTGCTTATATGAGCCTTAGTTTTTTCATCTGTGAAATGGGGATAAAAAAGACCACATCTCACAGGTTATTACGACAGTTGAATGAGGTAATCTATGTAAAGGGTTGGGCCTGGTTCCTAGCACATACTAAGTGCTCAGCAAATATTAGCTAGACTTATTATCCTCTGGGATTTTGAAATATGCTCCTTCCCACCACATATCATCCTTGTCCTGGGCTAGATCCCAGGACCAGGCAGGGGGGAGATGGGAGGAAGGGTTAATAGACAAGGAGGAGTAGGAGGCATACTCTGGGCAGCAAGAACAGTATATGTAAAGAAGGCCTAGCATGGTGGCTCACACTTGTAATCCTATCACTCTGGGAGATCAAGGCAGGGGGATTGCTTGAGAAGTTCAAGACCAGCCTGAGCAAGACTAAGACCCCATCTATAAAAATAGCCAAGCGTTGTGGCAAATGCCTATAGTCTCAGCTACTTGGGAGGCTGAGGCAAGAGGATTGCTTAAGCCTAAGATTTGTAGGTTGCTGTGAGCTGTGATGTCACAGCACTCTACCCAGGGCAACAAAGTGAGACTCTGTCTCCCTCCCTCAGAAACAAAACAAAACAAAACAAAACAAACAATATATGTAAAGGCTTTGAGGTGGGAGTCTTTAATGGAACTGGGTAGAAGCTTCAGGAGGGGCTGGAACTCTGCCATGCCCTCAACCACCTTAGTAGGTCCCTTCTTGAAGTCTACTGAGGCTCTGAGGTCAATGAAGAATGAATGAAAATAGAAAGGTCCCCAGAAATTGCCTCCAGGGCCTTGCTGCTAGAGAGGAGGCCAAGTGGTCAGAGCACAGCCTATACAGCAAACTGCCCAGGCTGGATTCATGGCTCACTGCCTACTGGCTGTGAAATCTTGTAGTCAGTTTCCCCCTCTGTAAAATGGGGCTAACAATACTCTCTACCACAAAAGGCAAGTATGAGGATTAAATCAGGTAACGTCTGTAAGTGCATAGATCAGTATCTGGCACACAGCCAAGGGTTTATTAAATGAATAAAGAAAAATCTGTGGCAGCCAAGGGGGAATGCCACTCAGATCTCCTCTGGACTGCAGTCACTGAGAGACTCCAACTACAACACCTTCCCAATCTCCCAGTGTCTCTTCCAGGACAGCCCTAGCTGGTGACTGAACACAGAGAGGAACGAGGGCCTGGCCATTCTGTCCAGCACCAGAGTCCTCTACTGGAATCTTTGCACCGGTTTTCCCTGTTGGGTGGCCAAGACTTCCTTGGAGCTGCACCGTGGCAGAGGCTTCTCTTCTTTGGCCCTCCTTTCTTCCACCTCTCCTGCACCTGGTCTGAAGGTGCCCCTCCTTCTTTCACAGACTTCCTGCATTTCCACCTCCATTTTCACATCTGCTTCCCAGAGGACCAAAGTGACACAAGGAGGAATATAGCATTTATCAAATTTCAGAGTATCTACCACACGCCCTTGGGCAAGTCATCTCTGTGAGCTTGGGTGCAGGAGCTGTGACATAGTTCCAGTTTCATCCTCTCTTACCCTCTTTTCTTTGGCTCAGAGGAGGCAGGTCTGCTAACACACACTAGAGAAACGGCAGAGTAAGTGAAGCTTACCGAGAAAGATCTCCATCAGCGCAGAGCGGATGCATTTGTGGCTACTCTCCTCCTTGGAATTCATACAGAATTCCATTATCAGCTCTGGAAAGCAGCTCAGGGACCATCTTGTCCCATTCCCACTTGACAGACAAGAAAGCTGGGGCCCAGAAGGGAGCACAGAGGGAGCAGAGCTGGGGCTGGGATGGAGCTCCTGACTCCCAGGTCAGTGCTCCCCACTGGCACCACAGAGTAAAGTCTGCAAACCATATAATCTCCTCTTTACAGCCATCGAGGGTCACACAGCCCTGAGATTCATACCCAGACTCATAGCTGCCTCTTTCATCATGGGGAGGACACAGGTGAAATCTGAAGGATGCCATGACAGGCTGTGTAGGGTGAGAAGGCCAGGCCTGCAGCTCTCACCAGCTAGACTCATGCCAGCTTGAGGCTTCTGGGGAGGCAGGTATGGGCCACATAGACATGGGATCCTCCCCAGATCCCCCATACAGTGGCTATGTAGCTTGAGCCAATCATTTCTCCCCCATCTGTGGAATGGACCAATAATAAAGTCTTCTTCCATGAGGCCATGGCTTACAGGAGTGAAGATGTGTATATGTATATAACAGTTGTCAACATTCATCAAGTTCCTGCGCGCCAGGTACTGCTCTGAGCACTTTACAGGTGCATCATCATTTAATCATCACTGCAACCTAAGAGACAGATCCCATTTACATTCCCCTTTTACAGATGAGAAAACAGTGGCACAGAGAATCACAGAGCTGGGAAATAGCAGAAAAGGAATCTAAACTGCAAATAGGCTGACTCCTAAAGCCCGGGCAAGGCCAGCTTCTCCAATGTCTAAGCCCTTAGCACTGTGCCAGGCACGGAGAGCTGCTCAGTACTGTGACTGTTGATGTAAGAATTATTGTTGTCACTGGGGAAATTTGCCCCTGGCAATGCTGACTTCCCAAAAGTCATAAGAATAAATAATGGACATCCTGATGTGTTTTACTAAACGCTATCATTTCTTCTATTTCAAAGTAAGTGGATGATCAACAAGTGCCCAAGATAAGTGTTTGTTGCACTGAAATCTTTTATGATCTTTCTGGATAAACTAACCCTGCAGTCCCACCCCCGTCCTTCACTTTTCTGTGTACGTTTATTTTTATTTTAGTTCATAGTGGTGGACATGCTGTGAGAGATTTTTCGATTCTGTATCTTTTCCTCAACATAATTCTATGCATTTTTCCCCTTGAGATTTTGTTTTGTTTTGTTTTGAGACTGAGGCTGACTCTGTCACCCTGGGTAGAGTGCTGTGGTGTCATAGCTCACAGCAACCTCAAACTCCTGGGCTCATGCAATCCTCTTGCCTCAGCCTCCCAAGTAGCAGAGAGCTACTTGGAGCCCACCAAATTGCCCAGCTAGTTTTTCTATTTTTAGTAAAGATGGGGTCTCGCTTTGCCCATGCTGGAGAAAATGAGGAGCAGGTTGTGAAGAAGATATGTGCTTGACAGAATATCCTGTAGCCAGGAGAATTTTTAAAGGCTACAGAATGTTCTGTCAAGCACATGTCTCCTTTACAACCCCCTCCTCACTTTCTCCAGTCTGGGATTTTTATCCTGGTCTCTGATACTACAGCAAACATATTTGGGAATAAAAGTTCTCTCCTTATTTGATGTGACTTGGAGAAATTAATTCCTGGCAATGGACATTCTGAACCCACTAAGCTGGGATTGGGGGAGGTTCATGGGACAGAAGGTCCTTCTTGGTGTCCTAGTGATGAAACTGTGCTGGCCATTGCATATTTCATCCATGCTTCAGGCCTCCTCCCTGGAAGGTATTTTGGAACCAGAGCTTCTGGGCTGAAGGTTACTTCTTATCTGCTAAAGGTGCCCATGCCACCTTGAGACTTAAGACCTGGGATCTTGGGCCAGGTACAGTGGCTCACGCCTGTTATCTTAGCACTCTGGGAGGCTGAGGTGGGTGGATTGCTTGAGCTCATGAGTTCAAGGACAACTTGAGCAAGAGCACGAACCCATCTCTAAAAATAGCCAGGTGCCTGTAATCCTAGCATGCTTGGAGGCCAAGGTAGGTGGATTGCTTGAGCTCATGAGTTCAAGATCCGCCTGAGCAAAAGTGAGACTCTGTCTTTACTAAAAATAGAAAAACTGAGGCAAGAGGATTGCTTGAGCCCAAGAGTTGCAGGTTGCTGTGAGCTATGATGCCATGGCACTCTACCCAGGGTGACAGCTTGAAACTCTGTCTCAAAATTAATTAATTAATTTAATTAAAATACAGCCAGGTATTGTGGTAGGCACTTGTAGTCTGAGCTACTGGGGAGGCTGAGGCCAGAGAATCACCTGAGGCCAAGAGTATGAGATTGCTGTGAGCTGTGATGCCACAGCACTTTACCGAGAGTGATAAAGTAAGACTCTGTCTCAAAAAAACAAAAAAAAAACCCTGGAATCTTATCCTCAACCTGATGCTAGTGGGCTGCAGGACCTTAATGTGTCACTTTTGTGGGGCGTCCTCTGATTAGTTAAGGTATGGTTCACCTCAATGTCCTGCGCAGTGAGAGGACATAATGAGAGAGTCCAATTCCAGCTCCGTCCCTAAGTTCCTTGTTAATCAATTTGGGCTCGGTTTTGCCATCTCATATGCAGGAGGTTGAAGTGGTAGAGCCATCAGATAGGCAGAGATGAGCTCATTATATCCACTTGTCTTATCTACCCCCACCAGTTTAGGCATCCCTAGAGGTCAGAGATCCCAAAACCCAGCCCAAACTCAAAAATAGGGCTACCCCAAACAAATAAACAACTTACTTAATGCAAGCAGTAAAAAGTTGTTCTCCAACCAATAAGCCTACCTAGTTATAGGATGTAGATATAGGCCGAATCTCACTATCTCATTTGTTCATTCATTTACTCAGGATTTACTAAGTGTCCTCTAGGTTCTGGCCTTGCCAATTTCCTGAACTCATCTTCTTCCACAGCTTGTTGTTCCTCAGTTGGCCCAAGCTCATTCCTGCCTCAGTGCCTTTGAAGCCTCAGCTTGGGGCACTCTTTCCTTGAATCCTCCCATGGCTGGGTCAAGTCTCAGCTTGAATGTCATCTCTCCCAAGAGACCCTGGCTGGCTACCCTATCCTAAGGCACTATCACTTTCCATCACCTCATCCTGTTTTATGTCCCTCACAGCCCTGAATAAATAGTTGAAAGAATATTGTTGATATAAGGGTTTTATTATTTAGTGTCCATGCACTTTCCCTTGAATGTCAGCTCCAAGAAAGCAGAGACAAGGGATGTCTAGTTCACCACTTGTTCTCCAGAATCTCACAAATGTGATAAATGAATACTGGATGCTACAGGAACAACTATATAGAGAGAACCCCCATGCACTGACCAACTGCCATATGCGTCTCCATTCCAAGCCTTTCCTGTGTAGCAACTCTTGTAGTGCTCTTAACAACACGGAGGTAGCCACAGTTATTATTCTCATTTTATGACTGAGGAAACTGAGGCACAAAGAAGTTGAGTAACTTGCCCAAGTTCCCATGGCTAATAAGTAGGGGGGGCTGGAAGACCCTTAGCACACCTTGCTAAGGGAGTGCTGAGCCAGAGACAACCTTCCTGCCTCTAGTCTTCTCTCCCCCAATTTGGAAGTAGCCAGTGTGAATACTCAGCTTTAACTAGAGGAAGTCTCCCCTACCCTACCCACTGCTTGGGCTTGTGCTGGAGCCCCCTGTTGGGTTTGGGGTTCAACTTTCTTCTCCCAGAACTGGTAGGGGAATCAGTTTCCCATATTAATGCCTGGCCTGGCTCAGCTGGTCCTGTTCCGGACATGGGACACAGTCCTTGTCCCCGTGAATCTCAGGGACCAATGGGAGAGCTGGCCTCATCCACAGTGACGGATGTCAGGGATACTTCCTGGAGGAAATGATGCCTCAGCTAAGTCTTCAGGACAAGTAGGGGTTTGCAGGATGAAATGAAGGAAAGGACACTCTGGGCAGCAGAAACAGTGGCAGCCAAGGGAAGAGAAAGACTAAAGAACTAGAAGGCTCCTGTGGCTGGAGTAGAGAATACGGGGTGTGCTCTGAAGCAGGGGTGTGGTCACTTAAACTCTCAGTGACTGGGGTTAAAAAAGTCCTGGGACAAAAAATTTAAAAAAATAAAATAAAAAATTTAAATGTCCCAGAGACAAAAACATGAGGCAATACAACTGGAAAGATGGTCCCGGTACCTCCAGTACTTCCTTGCCATGCAGGGCCTTGGCAAGATTAAGGGCCCAAATTTTACTCTGAGGCTTGTAAGCCACACCTCTAGGATCATGATAAGCCCTGACCCAGTGGTGCCCAGAGGCCACTGAGGTCTGGGGCAATTGCTGCTGACTCACTGTGTGAACACAGGCACCTCCATGCCCTCTTTAGGTCTTAGCCTCCCAGCTGGTATTGGCTAGTGCAGTCCCAGAAGGATACCCTCACTCCACCAGCCTTGCATCCCATAACAGAATGCCACTGACCAGGGCGAACCCGGCCCTGATTTTGGGACTCTTGTGCACCGGCCATCCCACACTTGCTGAAGCCAGCCCACCACCATGGAGCTTTGCCCAGCAGCCTCTGGGCAGAGGGGTGAGTTCTCTTGCTCCTTGGGCCTGCCAAGATATGGGGGCTCCCCCAGGTTTTGGTCCAATTGGAGGGGGTCTACTCAGATCCTTCCAGAGACAAAGGAGCTGACCTGCGAAGAGTTCCAGCAGGAGCCCCGCTCCCCCTCCCTTCCCCCCTCTCCCTTCCCAGTCCACGTGTCTCTATTGTCTGCTCCCCGCTTCAGGGAAAGACACAGCCTCGGATGTGTCAAAATCACCACCCCCCCAGCAGCAGGAAAATTAATTACTGGACGATTTTCACTTCCTCTTGCAGCGCCCGCCTGAGCTAGGCACCGGAACAGGACCGGCTGAGCGAGGCCAGGCATCTGTGGGGGACTCATTCCCCCACCAGTTCTGGGAGAAGAAAGTTGAACCCCAAACCCAACATTGGGCTTCAGCGCAAGCCCAAGCAGTGGGCGGGGTGGGGGAAGACTTCCCCTAGTTCAAGCTGAGTGTCCACATTGGCCACTTCGGAATTGGGGGAGAGAGAACTGGCGGCGAGAGGGCTGCCTCTGGCGAGCGCACACTCTCCTTTGCATCGCCTTCCCTGGGTCCCCATGTGCCCGGACCGCTGTCCCTCTGCTGACCTCAGCTTCTTCCTCTATTTCGCACTTTTCTCTTCCTCTCTCTGCATCCCTGGGGGGCTTCCTTTTTGTGTGTCTGCATCTCTCTTTCCCTCCCGTGTGCGTGCGTGTGTGTCGCTACTTCTCTCCATCTCTGTCTCTCTCTGTTTCTCTCTTGTGTCTTTTTGTCCTTATCTTGGTCTTTCTGCTTCTATTTCTACCTCTTTCAGCGTGTGCGTCTTTCTTTCTCTGTATGTCTCTTTCTGTCTTTCTCCGTGTCTCTCTTCCCCCTCTCTCTCTTCCTCTCTCTCTCTCCCTCCCCCCTCACTCCCCTTTCTCTGTCTCTCGATATCTCTGCGCCTTTCTCGCCCTCACTTTCTCCCCTCCTGCCTGCCCGCTGCTCCCTGCGCCTGGCCTGCCCCCACCGCCGCCGGTTCAGGGGAACGTGTGCGGAGCGATTGTCCTGGGGGACATTTGATGGATTAGAGCGCTGAACAGTTCCATTGCTAGGGGACCACCTGATCTCCAGCCTGCGTCCCATATAAAGCCGGCAGCCGGAGTGCTGAGCACAGCTCCAGCGATCGCCTGTCTGCGCGCCGCCGCTGCCAAGCCCGAGCGGGAGCCGGAGCCCGAGCCGGGGCCGCCGCTACCGGTGCCGGCTCCGAGCTGCCGCCCGCTGGGAGCTGTCCAGTGCTGAAACCCCGCGCGGACAGCCAATCGCGCCTGGCCGGCCGCCTCCCCCCACCGGGGCCCCACGCAACTACCCCAGCCGAGCCCCCAGCCAGTTGCACCATGCCGCGCTCCTTCCTGGTAAAGAAGATCAAAGGGGACGGCTTCCAGTGCAGCGGGGTGCCGGCCCCCACCTACCACCCTTTGGAGACCGCCTACGTGCTGCCTGGTGCCCGGGGGCCTCCAGGGGACAACCGTGAGTGGGACCCGGCGGGGGCAAGGAGGGGGTGGGGAAGAGGCGAGGGGAGCTCTGGCCCTCCCTAACTTGGGCCACGAGGAGGGACGCGCGCCGCAGGAAACCCGGGGAGAAGATTTCTCTGGCCGTGTGCACCTCCCGGGCTTCCCGAGGGCCAGGCGGGCGGGGCAGGGGCTAGGACGTACAAAGGGAAAGTCGCAGGGTCGGCCCCTCCCGAAGCCATGCGCCAGCCGCGGACTCTCTGAAAGTTGTGGCCCTAGAGCAGGGCTGGAGTGAGGGGGTGATGGGAGACCAGAGAGAGAGGACCGCTCTGGAAGGGCTGGTGCTGAGGGGGCTAATGCACAAGGCAGTTGAGGGGCTCCTCTCCCTCCTAAGAAAGAGAGGCTGGCTGCCCGAGTGTGCCCTCTTGGTGCGGAATGTAAAGGGGACGGGACTATCAGTCCCTGAGGAGTTGGGGTTGGCTCCCTGGGGATAACTGGGGGTGCCCTCCCTCCCTTCAAAACTGTTCCTGCTGGCAATGCCATACAAGTGTTCTCAGACCCCCTCTCTCAACAACTCTTTTGTTACCCTCAGCCACATGCCTGCCAAAGGCTGTGCCTGTCCGGGGGACTGAAAGAAGAGGAGATATCTGGGAGGGGTTCCTCCAAAGTGGCTCCCGATTCCCTGGGCTGCACAACCTCCCGTCCCCATCCTCTCACCATCCCCTCCAAAGCCAACTCTGCTGCTTCTTGCAAGACCCCCCCCCCCCAATACACACACACTCCATCTCTTCTCAGAACAAGTTCCTGCAGGGACAGGGTTTGGGGGACAAGAGAGGTCATTCAAGCCCAGAAGGGGGTGATCTCTGGGGGGTAGGGAGAAGAAGTAGTGGACCCCATTCTGCATGGAGGGGATCACAGAAATGTTCTCCTCTTGCAACCCCCATCAGGGCAGGTGTCTGGAGAGGAGGTGTCCCAGCGTCCCTTTGGCAGTGAGAGTTCTGACATCACATGTGGCACCCGCTTTGGTGTGTGTGTGCATGGTAAGGGGGGAGAGGGAGAGAAAGGAGAAGGAGAGATAGAGAAGAGGAAAAGGAGGGAAGAAAGGGCTTAAGATGAGGGGGGCTGAAATGGCAAAGATAGGCAGTGGGGAGGGTGGGGGCTTCCACCTCAGGGATTTCCAAGCATTTCACCCACATTCCATCACTCTGCCATGCCAGGTAGAGAGAGGGTGCTGGGCAAAGGGCTCTGTGACCTCATCAAGGTCAAAGAAGTTAGGGAGTGTTTAGGGACACAGCTACACCCCTCAGCCCCTGCCCCTTGATCTTCCACAGAACCCCCTCCTCCTCTGCCCCATGTTACTTATTCTACTGTCCTCTTTTCTGAACCCCAGAGCCTCTTGAAGTTGGAGACAGAAGCCTAGGGATATGGCTGGGCTGGGCTGAGGGCTGGCAGGACAGAGGGTGGACCTGGGGCCATGCCAAGGCTAGGGAGTGTGTGCTGGGAGCTGCATAGAAACTGAAATATCTGCAAGACTGCATGTGGATCCCTTAGGAAATTAACAAAAAGCTCTGGTCACCCCCCACAACCCCTCCCACACCCTTGTCCTGCAGCTAGGCCAGCTGAGGAAACCCAGAGAAGCCCAGAGAATTTCCCATGCACAGCCAAAACTGCAGACTGTTCCTCAGGAAGGAGGCAAGAGAATGCATTGCCTTGAATGCCGTCCAAAAAAGCTTTGAAGGGAGCCCCTGAATGAATGGTGGGAAGCAGGGTGAGGGCAGAGCACCAGCAAGATGTTTCTGTGGAGGGCCCATAGGGATTAATATCCTAGAACCACCTCTGTCTTTGTACCTTTCCCCAAAGGGCTCCAGAACAACTTCCTGGCCTCTAGGGAATCCTGAGACTGTCCTGATAGCCAGATGCCTGGCCTGGCACTCAGGAGGCCTGGGCTCTAAAAGTCACTGACTTGCTGTGTGACCTTGGGCAAGTGCCTTCCCTTCTCTGGTCCTCAGCCTTCTCAGCAGTGAAAGAATTTAGATGGCATGAACTAAGCATCCTTTCAATTTTACAAGCTCATCTTCTGTGAAGGTCAATTATAAGGTGGGAGGTATTGCATGAGGGTCTAACAGAATGCAGGGAGGCCATTGTCAGGGTTTCCTTAGGGCTCTGTTGAGCATACGCCACCTGGCTGAGGGTGTTGGAGTTTCTGGGCTCAGGCATTTTTATTAGCTTCAGTCTCTTGCAGGCTGCCCTATGGTGAGGACAGACACCCTGGACTGGCCACCTTGGCAGTGTCTGCAATGGATGGTCAGTGCCAACACCAGGAGTATGTGTGACTGTGTGTGTGTGTGTGTGTGTGTGTGTGTGTGTGATCCTTACAACCTGGGTATGACTAGGAAATGCAGGGTCTGCCTCGTCCTGTTTTCAGGAGTCTCTCCCCTCCCTGGGGTGTGGCCAGACTGGGCAGTAAGGGATCCCTTATTCCATGGGTAGGTGGAGGGTACTGGGGGTCCTCAGAGAGCTGCCAGCTTCTGGTCGCCCGTTGTCTCTGCTCTGCCGGAAATAACCTTGCTGAGCATTTGAGGGAAGTGTGAAAAATTGCTGAGCCGACGTTTTTCTCTCCCAGCGTGTGTAAGTGTGCTGGGTAAACAAGGAGACAGAGAGGAGGGGGGAAGATGAGGAGAGGGAGGGAGGAGAAGAAAGGGAGGGAGCCAGGGAAGGAGGGAGGAAGGGGGAGGGCCCGGGGCTGGAGATAGTTCCAGTTATTAGAAAGATCTTCTTACAAGCCATTCCTGCAGCTCTTGGCTGCAGGGTCAGGATGAGGCTGGTGGGAGGGGAATCTGGCGGGGAGGCAAGCGGGGCTGGGGGGAGAGCTTAGAGGAACCACAGGCTCCTAACTGATAAAGAGGCAGGACCCCAAATTAAAGAGGCATACCCCTACTTCTGGGAATGCTGTAGAATCCCTGGAGCATTCTCTCTCTGTCACTCACACACACAGAAGCAACACTCTTCTTTGCCTCCTTGCTCCCTTTTCAGTCTCTGCCAGGCAGGGAAGAGGGTGCAGCAGGTGTGTCTGTGCTCCAGGCTCCCTCAGACCCACAGAGCATCCCCCCCACCACCACCAAGTGGAGCAAGCTGTAGATCTGCGAGCTCCCAGTGAGGGAAATAAGACCTAATTACATTGTCCCCTCCAATAAAATGCCTCCTTTCTCGCCTCTGCCCCTCTTGCTCCTCCACTGTTTCCCCTCCCCTCTCCCCCGCTGGGTGATTCGGAGCACAGACTCAGTCTTTCAGTGAGACCCTACTGATTCACATTCTCCTAAGCCTCTCAGAACCTCACCCTCCAACACCACCAAGCCCACCCCTCACAGACCTGACCCCATCCTGAGAGATGCTGGACTCTGAGCCACTCCAGAATGTGGCTTGTCCATCTGCGTATCAGTGGTGTCTGTGGGCCCCTGGCAAGGATGTCTTCTGGAGAGTCCACCCTTCACACAGTAACTGAGTTCCAGCTAGGAGCCAGGCCCCCCTTCTTTACCGCCCCCCACCCACTGTCCTACCCCCATCCACTCCCAGAGTGCATCTGACCCAGGCAGAGGAGGGATCAATGCCAATCCAATAACGCAGTTGTCTGCCCTCTGTAGCTACATTAAGCCTCCCCCAGCAGGCTGAGGAAGCTCTCCTACCTCTACCCATGGGCTTATCTAGTTGACCACATTATACCAGAGCCCACTTCCTCTCACTCTCTCTGATGGCGCCAGGTAGTCGCCCAGGCCAGGCCTGGGAGCCCAGCCGAATGTTACCAGCTGACATACATCCACCTCACACTTCAGAAAGTCCATAGGGGAGCAGAAATACAAAAGGGCTTCCCCAATCCCTTGGAAGAGGGAGCCCAGAGAAGGCTAGGGAGGTGCTAAAGGACATACAGCAGGCCCTTTTTGAGTCTTCTATAACTACCTCTTCCCCTGGCATCTTGGTCTTACTCTAAGGACCAGGTTCAAAGTTCAGGTCCAGGCCCAACATCCAGTCCAGCCTCCATGTACAGATCTCAGGTCCAGTTCCTATATCTAAGTCAAACTTCAGATCAAGGACCAGGCCCAAGGTCTAGGTCCAAGGTTAATGTCTGAGGATATAGGGCCAGGTCCAATTTCTAGGACAAATCCAACACCACATTCAAATTTCCATGTCTAGGAACAGGTCCAGGTAAACATTCTGGGTCCAGGAATAAGATCCAGATCTAGTTTCCAGTCCAAGGTTATGCCCAGATCCATTCTCAAGGCTGGTTGTGTTCAAGTCTTAGACCCACTATTCGCTTTCTGTGTGGCCTTGGTTTCATCTCCTCCCCTTTCCTCAGCCTCAGTTTCCTTCTCCTGAAATCAAATAGTTGAGTATGATCTCTTTAAACTCTGACCTGGCAACCTAGAAATCTGATTTTCCTATGAATGAACAGGGCTCAGTCGGGGTGCAGAATGACAGGCCCAAGTGAGATACAGAATCTGTGGGCCCTAATTCATCCTAAAGCCAGGGGTCACCAGGAGGCTATGTGGGGTCCAAGCCAAGCTTCCATGCTTTGGACAGGATGGTCTGTGATTGCTGAGGGAGGGCAGGAGAGTACACCAACTCCCTTTTGTCAGTGCAGCAATCCCTACAACACTCACCCAGTGGGCAAAGGGCAGAGAGGGCAGGAAATGATTAGCTGCAACCCAGAGGCAAAGTCACAGGAGCATAAATGGTGGGCCCTGTCACGCCTCCCTGGTAGGTGCTACATTCATAGGATCTGGGGGTCCCCACAACCTGGAGGTCCTCTACCTGGAGAGGAGAGGCACCCCAACCTCTTGGTCTTCTTCCCAGCTGTGGACACCTCTTGGGTGAAGTGTCTGCTGCTAGCGTTTGGGTAGTGAGAGGTTTGGGAGAGGCCCTCTGTACCCTTCTAGGGCAGGAAGAAGGTAGAGCAAAGAGCAGGAGGACTGGAGGGAGGTGGGGCCCTGTGCAACACAGCCTGTCTCCAGAGATCCCCCTTGAGGGAGCAGGAAGCTGATCCACCAACCAGGGCTGGGCAATTCAAGACCCTGAGCCACTCACTCCACAACCCCTTGAAAAATCTTTCCTATTGATTCCTGCAGAGCCCTGGACCTCCCTGTGGGCCACAGGAATTGGGTCACAGTCAGGAAAGACCAGAATATGGGGAATTCTAAGAGGCGGGGGTGGTGAGGAAGGGCCCTGGAATTCTCTCGAAACTGCTTGAACCTGGGTCAGTGGGCATCAGCCCCATGCCCTTCAGCGCTGGTCATGTGGGGCCAGACCTCATTCTGTGCCCTGCTCATTTGGACTCAGGGACCTCCTCCCCCGTGGGCAGATGTACCAGCTGCCAGGCGTTTGGAGGAGGTGGGTGTCATTTCTGGTCCAGTGCCCAGGGAACCGCTAACAAAGATGCTATAATAAGGGGAGGGGGAGGTACCCAGCCCCTTTGCCCAGCTCTGTGAGCAGACAGGAGAAACTATTTTTATCCCGCTTTGCTGCTGACAGACCTGGCTTTCTGCTCAGCTGGCTGGAGCTGATTCTCGAGGCCCGAGGCCCTGGCACAGCAAGAGGCAGCTCTAAATATACCCATACAGCAGCCCCCCCAGCCCCACCACCCAGCAGGCCTAGCCCTCCTCAGGAAAGTGGGCCGCCTGGGAAGCTAGCCCACCACCAGGTCCCTTTCTTTTCCTGCCTAGCTCAGGACAGGGAGGTAGGTCTGGGACTAGGAATTCCCTGGAGAAGTTCAGTACCCTGGGAGTCTGGGAGAGACAGGAAAGGAGACCTGGACTGGCTCCATTAAAAAAATAAAGGCGGCCAGCCCAGCTCTGAGGACAACCTGTGTGGTGATGTGAGGTGGGTCAAGGCCCCTCCCCGGGCTTCAGCTTCTGCAGAACAAGGGCATGGGAGGAAGTGAACTTAGACATGAGCTAATGTGCATAAAGCACTTAGCAGGGTGCCTTGCACACACTAAGTACTCAACAAATGTTAGTCATTACTGTTATTAAGTACTATCTACAAATATTTGCATGGGGCTGGAGCATTTTCTACAACACCTACTTCATACCCCAAACACGCCCGTAAGACACAAGCCAAATGCATGGTATTGTTTGGAGAAACCTAGCACCCTTTCCCCTGCCAATTCAGAATCTTCTCTCCCCTGGCAAGTTTCCATACCATCTATGGAGTTTTGGAAAAACTGCCTTTGAAGGGTCTCACACCTGACTCCCCCTCTGGGACCCTGGGCAAATTATCTCCCCTTTCTAAGTGCTGAGCACAGTGCAGTGTCTGGATCCCAGAGAGGACTAGTGCTAGTTGGAAACACTAGTAGTGGCTCGGCGCCTGTGGCTCAAGCAGCTAAGGCGCCAGCCACATACACCTAAGGTGGCGGGTTCAAATCCCCAGCCCGGCCCGCCAAACAACAATGATGGCTGCAACCAAAAAAATGGCGGGCGTTGTGGTGGGCACCTGTAGTCCTAGCTACTTGGGAGGCTGAGGCAGGAGACTCGCTTGAGCCCAGGAGTTGGAGGCTGCTGTGAGCTGTGATGCCATGGCACTCTACCCAGGGGGATAGCTTGAGGCTCTGTCTCAAAAAAAAAAAAAAAAGAAACACTAGTAGTAGCAGTAGTAGTATTTGTGATGGCGCTCTCCACACACATCCTCACTCTAGGGGGTCAGGGAGTTGGATGAGACAGTATCTACGGGGGTGGGGGGACAGCACTTTATTTCTCATAAAATTTTTTTAATGGATTCTGGACCCCAAGTCTTGGGCAGGAAAAAAACAATGTCATCCTCAAGTGACATCTGCACGTTTCCAAAGTGCTTCTGGGCCCATCTTATATCCATACGTGACAGGTGGCTCTGGTCCCCATCCCTCAAATGGAGGATTCAAGCCGAGAGAGAGAGGGTGTGTGACTTGCCCAACACAGCTAAGATATAAATGGAAGGGCCAGAATAAGAACCTGGTCTCTTCTCTCTGGACCCTGCTCCTCTTTACCCTATCAGGACTCAAACAGAAGAGTCCCATCTCACCCTGTCAGCTGGAGGGCAGGCAACTCAACCTTCTAGAGTCACCACTGGGGCAGAGGAAGGCACCCCAAACCTGCCTGGGTTCCATCTATAAGGTTAGAGTACAGCTTATAGTGTCCTATAGGATTCTCTAGAGTTCAGGCCCAAAGAGGTGAGATGGCTTGCTCAACGTCACACAGCAGCCTAAGACATCCATGTGTATTTCCTTCTACTCACTGGCAGATTAGAAGGACCCCACCAGGATATGTAGGGCCAATAATAATGACAATACAAATAATAGCTTGAGAGACCAGCTATTATGTGCCAGGTATTATACTCAGCACTTTATATGCATTAACGTATGCAATCCTATTATGAACTCCCTTACACATATGTGGCAAAAAGAGTAACTTGCCTAAGGTCACATATGGAGATGTCTGCGGATGTCGGGAGAATGGGATGGAGTTCAAGGAGGACTCCCCCCTCCTCCACAAAGAGTATTGTGGAGAGACTGAGTCAGCCATGATGTAGAAGGATATTTAGAGCATCCTAGTCAATCATCTTCCTATACAGGGCCCAGCCCAGAGAGGTTAAGCAATCGGAGGTTAAGTCATAGTCACCTCTGCCATACATGACCATGCAAACTCTCATATGATGCTCCCAAACCCATGCCAAACTCCACAGAATGGCATCTGGTCTGGGGATCACAATTCCTGTCCTAAAGACAATTCCGCATTGGCCCCTAGATAAATAAGTAGCCTTTGTTGGAGGTGCACCTTTTTCTGTGTAAAGAGCCCTTAGCAACATGAGCAAGGTGATACAGTGCTGAAAGCAGCCAGCAGAGGGCGCCACGGAAAGAGCACGCAGTTCAAAACTTCTGGGTTCATTGAGTTCCTACCATGCACCAGAAATTTCCTCATCAGAACATCAGGTAGAAATTACGCATCCTGAGTCAGGAAACAGAGGACCACAGAGGAGCAGCAAGATGTGTTGGGGTGGGCACCAAGAAAACCAAAGCCCAGGAATCCATCTGAGGAGATCATTACTGTTATTTATAATAACAGCCAACACGTATTGTGGGTTTACCAAGTGCCAGGCACTGGGCTGTAATCCTGGCTCTAACTTACCATCTGCACAACCCTAGGCATGTTACTTAACTTCCTTGTGCCTTGGTTTCCTCCTCTGTAAAAGGGTATTCGCCTTAGAGAGTCATGAGGGTAGAAAGCATTCATGCGTGCAAAGCCCTTGTAACTGTGTCTGACACTTAAGTGCGCTAGGAATCTTGGTTATTACTTTTTTACACATTGTTCGCCAATGGACTTCTTACTGAAACTGGAGAGGCACAGAAAGGTCAAGTGATTTGTCCAAAGTCACACAGCTGGGAATGATAAAGCCTGAACACAATCCAAGTTGTGTTCTTAACCAATACTTAACCATCCTTCTTAAATAACAGAATGTACAAGACATGGGCCACATGATCAGCCACACACACCCCAAAATGAATCTTATGCTATCTCCATTTCCAGAAAAATGACTCAAGGCACAGAAAGATGCACAATTTGCCTCAGGTCACCCAGCTAGAATCTGTGTTGAGGAATCAAATCACCCCACCCATTCCATGGCCCAGGCCACATGAGGTGCTGACCTGTCCTGAGACTGGGTGGGTAAGACTGTCTACAGCAGACCCTGCTGGGCTAGGGAGTGAAGGTGGCCTGGCAAATCTTAATCATCCATTCTACAAATACTTAACTGAGTGCTAGGGCCCTGGGGATGGGAGGCAAACAATCCAGACACAGTCTCTTCCTCAGAGACCTCCCAGTGTGGGAAAATGAGAGATCAGTCCAGTGGTTTCCAATCCTTGCTCCACCCTTTGAGCAAGAACCATCACCTCTCTGTACCTCAGTTTCTGTGTCTGTAATATGAGTATTTTTGTGATGATCCAGTGAGATGATGGGAGTGAAGCATTTAGTGCAGAGCCCAGCACATAGTGAGTGCTCAACAAATATTAGCTAGTGTTACCATAGGTAATTACAAGGTGACAAAATACACAAGAGAAGGAGGGGGTCTGGGAGTGCCCACTGGTATTTAACCTAGTCTGAAATAATATTCCCAGAACATTCTGGAGTACTAGGCATGGTTCCTGGGGTGGGAAGGAGAGGAACCTCCAGACCAAAAGCAGAGGAGAGGAGAGGGATGGGGTGCTGGGAAGCTAGGAACCGCCCACCTCCAATTAAAAATTGCCACTACCACTGCCCCCCCTTGCGTCTGACCACAGAGCCCTTTCCTACTGAGTCATCCTCCCCCACAATACCCAATTACTTCACTATGCAGAGCGCCCATGCTGTCTGATAAAGGGACAGAAGAAAAAATAAGGGAACACTTTTCTTCGCCTTCAGTCTGCTCAGACTTGACCCTGTGACCATTCCAAATGCCAGATGAGAGGCAAAGGTCTGGAGGCTGAATCAGCCAGGCTGTTTGAGGAAATGAAAGCTGACCAGAGTACCCAGCCATAAGTCTGAACATCTTGGGATCCTGTTTCCAGCTTACAAAGCCCTCTTCCACCTGCTCACTCCAGTGAGGAAGGGTGTAGAGAGGAAGGCTGGTTACAGATGGTGGGAGATGGGCAGGGAGGGTGTCAGAGGAGAGGGTGAAATCCTGAGATTTGCCACTCCCCAGCTGTGAAACCTCAGATGGGGGCCTAACCACCATTGTACTCCAGAATCAAAGGACAATGGAAACACTTGGTAATTAAGTGCCAGGATGATAAGTTTGTTCTATGCCTGCCAGAAACTCTCTGGGGAGCCCAGCCCCCAGGATCCACAGGGAAGGTGCTAGGACCATCCTAGGGCACGGGAAGCAGAGGCAAATCAGGATGGCCCCTGTCCATAAGAAACCCGTATGGAATCCCCTGGGAGAGTCTCAGCCTGTCCACCCAACAATCACTCAAACCCTTGGCAGACAGGATTTCTGGTCCAACTCCATCTAAGTGGGAGAAGGAGGTGGAGGTGAATTCTCACTGGAGACCCAGGAAGACTTCTTGAAGAGCTTAGAGCAAAGCAGCTTGGGAGCAAAGATAAGGCGGTTCCCTTTCTGGAGTACCTATTTCACACCACCACTTTTAAATCCTCCAGCAACCCTGGGAGGTGTGTCTAACGGATTGTGATGGCGTTCCATCATTCGACATTTATTCATTGCACACCTTCTCTGAGCTAGACACGTGTTGGGCACACCCCTGGGAAGGTCAGAATGTAGTAGGGGTGGCAAATAATCTTAAAGCAAGTAAAAAGCATAATTATAATAGCTAACATTTATATAGAAATTACTAAGTGCTCCTTCCCTTTCTCAATTTCCTTACATGTTAAATGGGGATTATAATACATAGTATTGGGTCTGTGACAATTGAGTTAACACATGTAAAAGTACTGGGGCAGATTCTTGCATACAGGAAGAACTTAAAGCACGTTTATTATCATCACTTTATTCAGTCCCTCCAGAGGCCCTGGAAGGTGCCCAATCACAAGCTCCATTTCCTAGATGAGAAAATCGAGATTCAGAGAAGTTATCTGATTGTAATGGCAGAGGGTTGGAATAGAGAGCGTGGACTTTGGCGTCGCACTGCCAAGGTCTGAATTTTGGCTCCTTTTCCACCCACTTACTAGCAGTAAGCTTAGACTGGCTGCTGTATCTCTCTCTGACTCAGTTTATCTACCTGCACAGTGGGTTTAAGATCTTCACTGTATGATTGTGAGCACTCAAGCAGATAGTGAATGCAAAGTCGGTAGACCCATGCCTGCCCTGTGCTCCGCGGGTCGGAGTAGCGATTGTGCTCAGGCGCATGTCAGTTACCAGTCTTGTAAGCAGCCATCACTTTCCAAGACCTGTCACAAGGATGCCGAACTGGAGGGCCAAGGGGAGTGACTTGCCCAAAGGGAGAAGTCCTCCTACGCACCTCACCCTCTATTCCCCCGCCTTTCCGCCCCCTCCAGGTTACGCCCCGCACTGCCTGCCCCAAAGCAGCTACGATGCGGACCAGAAGCCGGGCCTGGAGCTGGCCCCGGCGGAGCCCGCGTACCCGCCGGCGGCGCCGGAGGAGTACAGCGACCCCGAGAGCCCGCAGTCAAGCCTGTCGGCGCGCTACTTCCGCGGAGAGGCGGCCGTGACTGACAGCTACTCCATGGACGCCTTCTTCATCTCAGACGGGCGATCGCGGCGGCGACGGGGCGGAGGCAGCGGGGACGCGGGGGCAGCTGGGGCCGCCGGGGGCGCCGGGGGCCGCGCGGGGCGTGCGGGGGCGCCAGCGGGCGGCGGGCACCGGCACGCGTGCGCGGAGTGTGGCAAGACGTACGCCACGTCGTCGAACCTGAGCCGCCACAAGCAGACGCACCGCAGCCTGGACAGCCAGCTGGCGCGCAAGTGCCCGACGTGTGGCAAGGCGTACGTGTCCATGCCTGCGCTCGCCATGCACGTGCTCACGCACAACCTGCGCCATAAGTGCGGCGTGTGCGGCAAGGCCTTCTCGCGGCCCTGGCTGCTGCAGGGCCACATGCGCTCGCACACCGGCGAGAAGCCGTTCGGCTGCGCGCACTGCGGCAAGGCCTTCGCCGACCGCTCCAACCTACGCGCGCACATGCAGACGCACTCGGCCTTCAAGCACTACCGCTGCCGCCAGTGCGACAAGAGCTTCGCGCTCAAGTCCTACCTCCACAAGCACTGCGAGGCCGCCTGCGTCAAGGGCGCCGAGCCGCCCCCGCCTCCCCCCGCCGGCCCGGCAAGCTGAGCCTTCCGCTTTGCCCGCGCCCCCGGAACTCGCCCTCCGCGCGCTCCGGGCCCCCCACCTGCACCCGCAGCGTCCTCTCCAATCCCCAGCTGCGTTTCCCTGCCCACTGCCCTCGAAGGAAACCCCATCCCAACCCGGAACTTTTCTCTCCAGCCCCCAAACCCATAAGTCACTTCCAACATTCTACCCCACCTTTCTAGCCACCACCCGGACCTTGATCCCCTGTCCGCGCCTTCAAGGCTCCCAACTCAGGCACCAGGTCCGCACCCCTTCCCAGGCCTCAGAGCCTGAAATTTCTCCTGCCCAATCCCTGCACCGCTCTCCTAACTTTCAGACCTTTTCTCTCACTTCTCAGCTGAGTCTCTCTAACCATTCCTCTGTTGGAGCCCCCAATCTAAACCCAAACATACCCGTGACGCCTATGCCTGCCTCGGTTTCCCTATCCATACCTGGACGCAGCCACTGTAGCCCTCAGACCACAATCCAACCCTAGACCATCCCTTTGGAGTCTTTGCCGAGTCCCCCTGTGTGAGTCCATCTGGGGATCTGATCTTCATCCTTCTTAGAGTCTCCAATCTGTCCTAGATCCCCTGCATGCCTTGATTCATACACACACCCAACACGTTTTCCACTCTTGTCAGTCTTCGGGGGCCTCATCACCCACTCCCCGCCCCTGCCCCTACTCTCTCCAGATCCCATCATCCTTCTAGCATCTCTCACCCCTCCAAGTTTACCTAGCCTGGAGCAAACTCTTGAGAGAGTGTAGGGCCCTCTCCCATCCCAGGATAGCCCTGCCCTGGACTTCCAGTCTCCTGTTCCCAGCCACCCTCCTCCCAGAATCTCTGAGAATTTTTCCTCCTACCCAGAACACAGGTACCACTCCTTACTTGTTGGGGGAAGGCCTGGAGCACCTCACCAATGCCCTTCCCCTTGTCCAGCTGGGCCCTCCAGTTATTTATTTGTGTATTTATTTATTTATCTATTTATTATTCTATTTAATCTCTTGGCCCCACCCAGGGACAGTCTGGCTTCCCCAGCTGGACTGGGAGGTCAGGGAGCCAGGCAAGGAGAGGGACAGTAAAGGCCATAGCAGGCTGCACGCGCGCTCCTCCCCGTCCCCCCATGTGTCTCGAGAGAAGCCCCACCCTAATCAGAGTTCACTAAGAAAGGGGACTTGAGAATAGGAGGGACAGCCTGCTGACCCTCAAGGAGGTGGGGGTGGAGGTGGTGAGGAAGCATCAGGAGGTCTGGTCATGGGGCAGGTCCCCACCCTCCTGAGTCTTCCACTCCAACTCCATGGAGCCCAGGGAGAGGAGGCTCCTCAATGTGTTTCCTATTTATTCCTCTTTTCGAGAGACCCCAGGTTCCAGGGACCGACTGAGCCCCGGACCCACTGGGGCCTCCCGCCTGCTCCCCGGGAGGAGCACTCTCTCCCGGCCATGTCTATGCAACTCTCCCAGGCAGAGGGGCCGGGGCTGCCAGCCACCTGCCCGTTGGCCGCCACTACCTCCTCCGCTGCGCTTTTGCATGCCCAGGCGAGGATCGAAGCACACACCTCCACTCGCAAGGGCCCCGGCCCCTCTGCTTTAAGCACACGCCTCTGCCTCATCGCTTTGCGCCCAGCTAGTGGGCCAGGCCTGAGTCTAGGACTCTCGGACCTCACCTTCCCCTCCCCCTAGCCACAAAAAAAGGGTGGAGACTTGAGGATGCTGGGGCAGGGGCACTTCTCTAGGGCTTCAGAGGGGCAAGTGGGCCTTTGCCCAGCTCCAGGCCCAGGGGGAAGGGAGGCTGCAGGGATGGTGGGGAGGAGAGGGATCACAGAAGCAATTATGGAGGGTGTTGACCCTGTAAATAGGAACTTCTGACAGCAATAATTTTCCATGCATGCTAAGCCTTTTGGCCATATTTTGTATGAGCGCTTGGCGCTCCCCCTCCCTCCTCCTCTCCTAACTGACCCTCAGGCCCCCCTCCCTTCCCCACCTTCAGCAGTATTACTTGTAACGCAATTCAGGGATATTAAAGGGACTTTGGCCACTCACAGTGCCTCTGGACCTTGTGATTGGGGTGAGGGGAAGAAGAAGGGGAGGACATCTGAGAGATGGGGGATTTTCCACTCCATTTCCTTCTCTGTAGCCTGACCAGTGTGTAGCTGCCACCAGGGTCACATAGCCCCAGGGGTCCCTTAGCCTCCACAAGTCCCAGGTATCCTCAATCCTAAATATTCCTCAAATAAGGGTTTGAGAACCAGATTAATAACATAAGCAAATGAAGGCAGTTGCCTTAGATACTAGGGAATGATGGAACCTGTGACTAAATGGAAAGAATATGTCTCATCTTAAAGAAATGCAATTCAAATTAACTATACCTGCCAAACAACTACAACTGTGGTCCAGATTTATCTGTCAACAGCCAGTTCACCATTTCTACGTTCTTGTCCACTTCATCCCCTGTCCCTCTGCCCTAGTCAGTTATGATCACGCATGCAGCAAGTGCAACCAAGCAAAATGGTTGACTTTGGCTCAGCAGGTAACATTGTCCCAGAACGATGAGCTGTCCCTACAGCTTATGAGCTACCAGTCACCAAAAGTATTCAGGAAGATCATGGACAAACAATTCCTCCTCCTTGCCAGCTGCCTTGGGAATCTTTCAAAATACAAAGCTGTCCTTGCCTTACTAAAAATTTTACCAGCAACCTCCAACCCTAGCCACTTCCCCTCAACCCCCAAAACAGACTCGCCAAGAAGCCTGGCCTGCATGCTTTGAGGGATGGATGCCAGGGGGGTAGAGAGAGAGGGTTGCAGGTTGGAACCTCTCTCCCCTGGGGCCTTGTTGTGGATGTCCTCCTTCTGTTAGCAGTGCGCTCAGTTTTAGATTCTCTTCCTGGTGCCTGTCCACCTCTGCCTTCACACACCTCTGGACAAGTGGCTGCATCCATAGCAATGTGCTTGTTGTTTCCAACAATGACAGCGTTTATGGGAACTCCCCTACAAAGTCTGCAGTGGGATTTTGAGGGGCCAGACACCTGTTGCATTCCTTAACTACCCACACACAGCCCTCTGGCTACACACTGCTCCTGATTGGCTGTTGGATCCATTATGTTTGTTTAGGTGCTGGGAATAGAAACTACTCTAAATCAGGATTTTGTAAACATGTATTATATCCCTTTGAAGGAGAAAGTATTTAATATGGGGGATAGGCTGCTGACAAAATTTGTGGAAGCGCCAAAGGAGTGACCCCTTAGCTGGACTGTAGATCTCAGAACTGCTGCTTCTGCCTCTCCCACAATCACAAGGAGGAGGAGGGGGGCGGGGATCAGGAGGCTGCATTAGAACTGAGCTTAAAAACACAGCAATATAGGTGCACTCCAGGGATCAGGAGGCCTTGCCACTGCTTCTAGAATTGTTTTCTGTCTCCTGCGATGCTGGTGGCATGACACTGGAACACTACTAGAGTAAAACTTCATCCAAGAACATCTTGATAGTAGCAACAGTCGAAGCAGTAGGAAGTTGGTCCCTGCCCCTTTCTGCCATTTAAATGCCACAGAAGTGCATATAACTGGCAGATCTTAATTCACTGTTAGTACCTTGCTACTAAAGTCTGACAAATGTAGTTTTAAATTCTCTAACCATGCAAAACAGAAGGTACCCTAGAGGGTGGTGGGGAAGGATGTTGGGTGCAGTTCAGTTGCAGTGATCCAACATCCATTCCACCACCTCCTCCTTGATTAGCCGTCGTGCAATCTGGGGTAGTGGACACCAGCTTAAGGGATGATCTCAACTGGTTTAAGAGTAATACCATCTACTGTTCAAAGATAGGCACATGACCAATTCTGGCCAATGAGATTTAAGGAAAGAGCTGTTAAAAGCCTATGGAAAACTTTACTGCTTCCTCACTCTTTTTTTGGGAGGGGGAGACAGAGTCTTACTTTGTTGCCCTGGGTAGAGTGCCATGGCCCTCAAACTCTTGGGCTTGAGCAATCCTCTTGCCTCAACCTCCTTTCTGTTTTTTTAATAGGGACAGGATCTCACTCTTCTGCTTAGGCTGGTCTAGAATTCCTGAACTCAAGCAATCCACTCCCCTCATCCCAGAGTTATAGGATTAAAGGCATGAGCCACCCTGCCACCCAGCTTCCCCACTCTTCAAAGAAAGTGATATGGTTGGAATGTTTGGCCCCTTCAAATCTCATGTTGAAATTTGATCTCCAGTATTAGAGGTGGGGCCTGGTGAGCATTTGGGTCATGGGGACAGATCCCTCATGAATGGTTTGGTGCCCTCCCTGGTTAATAAAGTTCTCGCTGGAGAGCTGGTGCTTAAAGGAGGCTGGCACCACCTCCTTCTCTCTCTTGGTCCTTCTCTCATCATGTGACATGCCTGCTCCCCCTTTGCTTTCTGCCTTGATTGGTAGCTCCCTGAAGCCCTCACCAGAAGCAGATGGTGATGCCACGCTTCTTCCACAGTCTGCAGACTGGTGAGTCAAACAAACTTCCTTGGGTAGTCTCTCACAGTGACACAAATGAACTGAGACAGAAAATTGCACAGGGAAGCATGTCATCTGTGACCATGAAGGGAACTCGCCTTAGCATGAAGCCCATGGCATGGATGGCAGTGTGGGGGCATGGAAAAGGCCTATGTCCTTGATGACATCAAGGAGCCAATGAACAAAACACCCTAAAACCTACTCAATGCACTGCCTCTAGACTCCCAAGTATGTGCCGTGAGTTTATTGTTTAGGTGAGTGGAATCAGGTTCCTATTACCTACAGCCCAAAGCACTTCAGCTGGCACATCAGTCCAGTCTGCTTTTCAGAGTGTTCTCAAAGGCGTTCAAGACCTTCATGACATGACTGTCTGGTTCTTCTTATCTATCTGGCTGGTCCACCTAACCCACTTTCTGTTCCTGTATACTCTCTTAAAGCAAGTTCATTATAGCCATGGCTTCAATTTCTATCCACATGTAGAAGACACAACAAATTTACATTTTCACTACATTTCTCCTCACTAAGCTGAAAGTCTGTATTTGCAAGCAGGGCACTTCCACTTGGATATCCCCAAAGCACACAAGAGACCAGCCCAGGTCTGAACTCATGACTTGTTCTCCTCCAGGGTGTTCCAACTGAATGGCGCCAGTGCCCATCCAGTACTGGGGTCATAAAACCCAGAGATCGTCTCTCACACCTCTGTCCTCCCACCCAACCATTCAATCCATCATCAGCTCCTGCTGATTTTTCCTTTCCATTTTCCCAGTCTCCACGTCGGTCTATAGCTACCATCTTCTCTTACCTAGACGGCTGGACTAGCCTTTCTCACTGGTCTCCCTGGATCCATCCTGCTTCCCCCACTTCTCTTCCTTTATTCACAGCAGCCCCAGGGATCTTTGACAGTGCAGATCTCTTTGCATCTAACTGCCATAGACTTGGTGGTTATAAACAACAGAAATGTACTTCTCACTGGTCTGGAGGTGGGGAAGTCCTAGACTGGAGGCTCAGCAGATGCACTGCCTGGTGAGGGCCTGCTTTTTGCTGTGTCCTCACATGGTAGAAACGGTGAGGGGTCTCTCCCAGGTCTATTTGATAATGATACTAGTCCCATTCATGTGGGCCTTGCCCCTAATGACATAATCAGGTCCTAAAGCTCACCTCTTAATAACTATCACATTGGAGACTAGGACTTCAATATGTGGATTTGGGGAGAACACAAAGTCACCTGGATCTTGGATTTCATATCATTAAATGCCCTGGGTCTAACACAGTGCCTAATCAATAGCAGGTGACAGTAAATATTTTTAAATGAACTCCATACAAAGAAGTCACAATCACTATTAATATCTTATACTTTTAAAAATCACTGTGTCCCACAGCCATAGCTGATTTGTTCAGACGTGAGTATCTGACTAGAACTTGGAAATTTTCTCTTTCCTTTTCTCTCAGCCATCCCACCTTTAGCTTGGGAGCTGTGGCTCAGATTGCTATCTACTTACTAATATCTATTCTTTCCTTCCTTATGAAGAGAACTCCAATTTTAGCTCAGCGCAATGGCACTATGAATGAAGACTATATATCCCTGCTATCTTTGCAGCCAGGGGTGGCCATGTGACCAAGTTCTGGTCAATGACATCCAAGGGAAAGTTTTATATGAAATTGTTGAGACAACATTCTAAAAAAGGAGAGGGTCATATGCTTTTACATTTCCATTTCTCCATTGCCTTCAAGGCTGAAACTTGGATGGGATGGCTGGCACTTCAGCAGCAATCTTCAACCAGGAGGTGACCCTGTGCATGAAAACCCTTCTTTGCTCTTTAAAGGCTTTAATTCCACTATCACAGGAGAAGAGATCCTCTCTCTTCTTTTGGATGCAAACAAAGGTGGATGCTCCTAGCTGGCACTGGCAGTCATCTTGTGACCATGAAGAAAAATAGTTTATGTGTGAAACTGTTTCAAGATACCAAGCAGACTCTCAGCAGGTACCAAAGCTGCAGCAGAAAGAGGCAAACTTTCTGAATGAAATAAGAACAGGAATATAGGGGCTAGGAGAGGAGACTAAGAGGACATGGGGAGGAAAACAGCAAGGGAGAGAGGGACCAAGCAACCAGGAAGAAGCTTGTAATCTAAGCTGTAGAAATAGACAAGAGCAGTTTCAGGAGAAAAGAAATTAAAGTTGAAGGTTACTTTTGGAGCACAGAAATCCTTTCACCTTCTCACACACTCAGCAGAGTCCTCTGCATACCTGAATGCTTCATGTGCAAGATTCTTCATCAAAAATGAATGCAAAGGGGTGGGCACTGCATCTAGGCCAACCTGCTGTGGGAAGAGCAGAAAGCCCAGAGGCAAGATGGGAAGAGGAGGTAGTCAGGGCCTTTGGTTGCATACAACAAAAATGGACTCTGGCTGACTTGGACGGAAAAGAAATTTATTGGTGTCCTGCTCTTTATCCCCTAGGTCCACCTCTCAGGTCTTCGTAAGTGAAAAGCTGCATGCCTCTGAGTCCGCAGATGTTCAAGTGCAGGGCAAGTCAGAAATGCCAGAGATTTCACAACTTCAGGCTGCCTTCAAACAGTAAGGGACAGGAGTCAGTGAATAAATATCCTGCCCCCTTGTTCCTCCAAGGGACAATATGGACACATGATGGAAAGTCCACAGCAGGAATAAACCCCTGTTGCCCAGTTAATAACCTTCTTATTAACACTCCCTTTAATTGGCATTTCTCCATTCCCCAGTACACCCTGGGATTACCTCCTATAGCAGAGGTATCTTCCAAAGATGGTCAAAAAACTAGTCTATCCTATCCCATAGGCTCTTTTGGAAACTTACTATCCCTCCATCAAGAGATGGTATCTATGTCCCCTTCCCTTGAGCCTGGGAGGGCTTGTGATAGCTCCCACAATAAAATGTTGCACAAATGCTGCTGCCTGACTTCCAAGACTAGATTGGGAAAGGTCATAAAGTTTCTGCCAGGTTCTCTTGGGACACTTGCTCTTAGAAACCAGCTGCCATGCTGTGAGGAAGCCCAAGCCATATGGAGAGGCCATGTATAGTTCTGGCTGACAGTCCAAGATGAGGTTCCAGACGACAGGAAGTACCATCCACTACATGTGTTAAGTGAAGACATTTCTAGATGATTCCAGCCCTAGTCATCGAGTCACCTCTCAGACATTGTAAGGAAGAGGCAAGCAGTCCCCACTGCGCCCTATCTGAATTCCTGACCCACAGATCTGCAAAGATAATAAGATGGTTGTTTTATGCCACTACATTTTGGAGTTGTTTGTTTTGCAGCAATACTAACTAGAACATCTCCCAAATAAACTGTATGTGTACAAATCCTTACCTCAGGGTCTACTCTTGAGAGAATCCAAACTAAGACAAAAGGATATCAGCTAGATCCCAGAATTTTGCCAGCTTCCACTTTCAGGTTTGTGTTAGCCTCGGTGGAAGGCAACTCACCTTCATCCTAATATGAGTCTTAAATCTGAGTCTCACTGGTTTGGGGATAGGTAGGCCAATGTAATAGAACTGCTGACTGGCCAGGCCTGGCCAGGTCCCCCCAGTTCCCCATCCCTGAGGGATGGGTCTGCCCCAGCAACCACACAGTCTTGAGAGTGAGGAAGGGAGGCTTCCCAGAGGAAAACTAACTGCAGCTACTAGGTCTTCTCAATTTTGTTCAGTGATCAGGAGCTATGAACTTCAGGGGAGGGTAAGCCCTCTTGAGCCTAAATGTGAGTGCCCACCAAGCTAAACCAGTCATGGCGATTCTACTCCCCTTGTCAAAGGTTGGGTTAGTATGAACTCTAGCAGGGACAGTGAGAGGGGGACTATTAGGAAAGGTTTCTTCACTCTTAAAAAGAGGTACAGGCTAGGCGCTGTGGCTCACATCTATAATTCCAGCACTTTGGGAGGCCAAGGCAGGAGGATCACTTGAAGCCAGGAGTTTGAGACCAGCCTGAGCAATATAGTGAGGAAGTAAAATATATATATATAAGCTGAGTACGTTGGTGTGTGTCTGTACTCCTAGGTACCTTTAAGGCTGAGGCAGGAGGACTGCTTGAGGCCAGGAGTTTGAGGTTACAATAAACTATGATCGGGGGCAGCAGAGCAAGACCCTGTTTCTTGGCTCGGCGTCTATGGCTCAAGTGGCTAAGGCACCAGCCACATACACCTAAGGTGGCGGGTTCGAATCCAGCCCGGTCCCGCCAAACAACAAT
>NW_003852646.1:940220-952786 GCF_000181295.1 Otolemur garnettii | reverse complement strand
CCTCTGGTATATGGGGCCAGCACTCTACTCCCTGAGCCACAGGCACTACCCTCTTAAAAAAAAAAAAAACTTTTTAAAAGTGACATAAAGAAGGGATATCTTAACTCCCACTTTGAACATTCTTAGGAAGTGATGTGATGTTTTGAGCTACTGCAGCCATCTTGAGACCACAAGGGGGCAAACCTGAGGATAAAGGCCAGAACACTGGAGATGATGGCACAAAAGGATGGACAGACCTGGGTCTTTAATGATATTGTTTTTGTTTTTGAGACAGAGCCTCAAGCTGTCACCCTAGGTAGAGTGCCACGGCATCACAGCTCACAGCAACCTCTAACTCCTGGGCTTGAGCGATTCTCCTGCCTCTGTCTCCCAAGTAACTGGGACTACAGGCGCCCGCCACAATGCCTGGCTATTTTTTTGTTTTTTTGGTTGCAGCCATCACTGTTGTTTGGCGGGCCCAGGCTGGATTCGAACCCGCCAGCTTAGGTGTATGTGGCTGGCGCCTTAGCTGCTTGAGCCACAGGCGCTGAGCCTTTAATGGTATTGTTTAACTGCCTCTTTACCAGTCTTGCAGACACCTACCTCCAAACATCTTATTATGTGAGACCAAATCTTAATGTTTAAGCCATTTTGAATTAGGCCATAGGTATCTTAACATACAGAATTTAATAGCAGGTGTGGGGCCTCGCTGGGCATACCATGATGAGAGATTCAGATCAAATCTCCACTTTTCCACTCCAAAACTTACTCTGCCATTCTTACTTTCTATAATAAATAAGTAGATCTCGAAGGGACAACTTCCCTCTTGGTGAAATTCTCTAATTCTCAATAATTCTGGGCTGAGGTGTGGGTGTCAGTTCAATTTCCTGAAACAAAGTATGACTTAGTTGCTTACAGGGATTATATTTTGGAACTGCAGAAAGGAAAAGGCTGGAATCAAATTTACAGTGCCCTCCATGTTCTAAGGCTTTTCCAGAGACTCAGAACTCAAAATGAATGATCTTCAACACCAAAATGGGATGTGATGCAATTCACAGAGCACTTATGCACCTCCTCTCCAACCACACAACTTTGAGTGGTGGGAAGTATTACCTCATTTTACAGATAGGGTCCAGAAAAGTGTCAGTAACTGGCTGAGGCCATGTAGGACCCTTGGTCTACAAACTCCCCCTTCGCTTTCGGTTTTCTCCAGCTAACAAGGTGAGTATGCATTCCCCATCCATGTGCCAACCAGGGTGAGAGAGAAGATAACCAAAGAGGACAGTAACAGTGTCTGAGATTATCCACCTCCCTACTTGGACTTGGTGGTTAAGTGGTCCCAGACTTTGGACTTTGATGGCCTGACTTTCATTTTCAACTAACCTACCTTGGACAAGTGGTTCAATAACCACACCTACTTCCTAGTGGTGCTGTAACGATACAATGAGACAGCGTGGAACTTTAGGGTTGTGTCCATGTAGCATTATTCCAGAAGGCTCTTTGTGACGACCACTGTTGCGGGACCAAGGAAGCCAGCAGTGGTGTAGAAAGCGGACTCTGGAGCCAGACTAACTTTGAACCCTAATTCAGCCACTTACTACTCCACGATTTTGAGTAAATCATTTAAATCTCTTTGTGTCTTTGTTTCCTTGTCTGTTAAGTGGGGATAATAATCATACTTACTTTGCAGTGTTGTTTTGAAGTTTAAATAAGTTAATATACGTGCAAACTGTTATGAGTATTACGCTGTGAGTATTACCAGTCGTATGGCTGTCATCCCTGGGGCTCCGACGGACTAGGAAGCCAAGCACTGCTTTGCCGACTCATCCTTGCTAGGCAGGTCCGGCCACAGTCCTCCCTAACCCCCGCTTCCCCGCCCTCGAGGGCCTGAGTCACCCCGGATTGTGCGTCACCCGCGCCCCTCCCGTCCCCCGACCTGCAAACTCACCCTGAGTCAGCCCGCCCGGGCGCTTCCACTCCCCGGAGCCGCGCGCCGGAGACAAGGCAGCCAGGCGCCCCCCGGCGGAGAGCAGCAGCCGGGAGCGGGTCGGGCCACGCCCAGCGAACGGGGCAGGTGTCCTGCTGGGGACCGCGGGGTGGGGGCCGGACCACTGACGGGCCCCGGAGAAACTCGCGCTGCCCTGGCCCGGACCCCCCGCCCGACCGCGCCAAATGGTACGGCCCGGCCCGAGTTAAAGCCTGGGGAGGCGGCGCGTCCCACGGCGGCGGCTGCGGTGGCAAGATGGGGCTGCGCGCGAGGGGAGCTTTGAGCAGGGCGAGCGCAGGCCGGGGGGCACCCGAGGGTCCCGGATCCAGCGGCGGCGCTCACAGCGGCAGCATCCACTCGGGCTGCATCGCCGCGGTGCACAACGTGCCTCTGAGCGTGCTAATCCGGCCGCTGCCGTCCGTGCTGGACCCGGCCAAGGTGCAGAGCCTCGTGGACACGATCCGGGTGAGGCGCTGGGGAAGCCAGTCAGCTGGAGGGAGGGCCCCGAAAGAGGGAGGTCACGCTGGACCCCAGACAGACCGGTTCCAGGCTCTGCCAGAGCTGGGCACTGGCTGTGTGACCTTGAACGAGTGGCTGGCGCTCTCTGGGCCCCTGTCGCCTCACGTGAGCAAGGACGGGATTGGATGAGATAGTTTAAATGATGATCACTAACTCATAAAGATAGCTTGCAGTGGCCCAGGGGTTGTTTTATGTCCCTTAGCATTCGGTACCAACAGCTATGAGGTAGATAACTGTCTCAATTTTCAGACGAGAAACTGAGGCACAGGATCATTTTTAGCACCTTGTCCAAGGTCAGACACTTAGAAAGTGGCACAACTGGAATTCACAGGTAGGAAGCCAGGCCATGCCCAGCTGCATGGCCACCATACTCTCCAGAGAGAAGCTGTGGTTCCTTGTGGCTGTGACAGTGGCAGTGAAACTGGGAGGGCCTTGTCTGAATCGGAAATGGGTGAAGACAGGGGTCAGCTCCACCACTGAGGGAGGGTGTCCAGGAACTTGGGGGAGGGGGCTGCTACATTGTGTCAGGCTGGGCCTACATGGCATTTGTGTCCCCTTCCCCTATAGACCCTTGAAAGTTGAGCCTGTGAGATCCCTAAGTCCCAGCAAACTGGTACAGCCCAGGTCCCTTTCAGCCCTAGGATTTGCACTCCTGTCTTCACTGCAGGAAGCCACTTCCTCAGATGTCCACAGTCCTGCACACTTACCAGGTTCAGGTCTCTGCCACCATTGCTAGTGGATCCCTGGCCTTAATAGCTGTCCCTGAGCCTGAGGTGTTTCTCCATGTAGTGCTTATGTCCACCAGAAATTATATTACACATTTGTTTGTGTTTGATTATCAGTCTTCCCCATCTCATGTGAACACCACAAGATCACAGAGGGACATGGTCAAATCTTGGCCTCAGCACTGGCACACAGTGCGTGGCTGTTTGTGGGAGGCAGGGATCTAATCATGCCTGCTGTCTCCACCACTGGGCCTTTGCACAGGCTGTTGCTCCTGTCAGGAAGCTCTTCCATCTCTTCCTTTCTGTTTCTTACTCCTCCTTCATCTTCCTGTCTCAGGGTCAGCATCTTCCCTGACCACCCCTACTGGGTTGGGGGTTCCTATGGCCTCTCAGCAACCTGTGTGTCCACCAGCATAACTCTGATCCTACTGGAAATTAATAGTCTGTTCAGACACCTGTCTTCCATGTTAGATCCATATGCTCTGTGAGGACAAGAACCAGATCTGGGGCCAGGAGCGGTGGCTCAAGCTTGTAATCCTAGCACTCTGGGAGGCTGAGGCAGGTAGATCACCTTAGCTCAGAAGTTCAAGACCAGCCTGAGCAAGAGGGAGATCCTATCTCTACTAAAAATAGAAAAACTAGCCAGCGTTGTGTCAGGCACCTATAGTCCTCAGGACTGAGTCAAGAGGATTGCTTGAGCTCAAGAGTTTGAGGTTGCTGTGAACTATTATCCGGCAGCACTTGACCTAAGGTGACAAAGTGAGACTCTGTCTCAAAAAGAAAAAAAAAGAACCAGATCTGCCTTTGCTTACTTGCCATCTGTATTAGTTTCCAATGGCCACTGTTACAAATTACCACAAATGCAGTGCCTTAAAACAGCACACATTTAGGCCATGTAGGGTGGCTCAGGCCTGTAATCCTAGCACTCTGGGAGGCCAAGGTAGGAGGTTCAACTCCTTCTCACATCAGTCTGACCTTTCTGCCTCCCTCTTCCAATTTTAAGGACCCTGGTGATTACCTCCGACCCATCTGGATAATGCAGGGTAATCTCCACATCTTGAGATCCTTAACTTAATTCCATCTGCAAAGTCCCTTCTCCCATGCAAGGTAACATATTCACAGGCTCCAAGGATTAGGATGTGGACATCTTTGGGAGCATTATTCTGCCCACCCACCTTCGTGACCCCTGTGCCTAGCACAGGGCCTGCTGGACTGGCTGCCCCTTATTAGTGCCGCTGTGATGCCGCCTTGTGCATAAGCTCACTGACTGTCTCAGTAGCCCTGTAGGAAAACCGGTTCCCATTTTACAGATGAAAAACAGTGTTCAAAGAGGTGAGGCTACTTGCTCAGAGGCCCCTCACCTTTCTGTAAAGGAACTGAGATTCAAACTCAGGTTTGTCAGGTTCTAGAGCTCCAGCTTAGAACTGCTGTGCCTTCTTAATAATTATTTGTGGAATGTATGGATAAATGACTCCATCAAAGCAGCAGGAGAGAACCCATGGGCCAGGGGCAGGAGGCCTTCCAGTCATCGTACACAATGAGGTCTCCCCAGCATGTTCTACCCCATACCCCATTTTGCCTCAGCCTTTCCCTACTTAGAGGATGACCCTCTCTCCACCTGACTGCTTGGGGCCCTAACAGGAAATCCACATAGATTCTCTTCTTTCTCTTGCCCTCATCCACTCCTTCCACAAGACCCTTCAGATCTGCCCCCTAAAAACGTGTCCCTCACCTGTCCCCACCACGCCATTGTCTGTGTTAATATCTTCTACTGAATACCTTCAGAGATCTCACCTCTGTCCTGCCTGCTTTGCCCTTGTCCACCCCATGAAGCCTGTTCTCAACTGTGACAATGTTCCAGGATGTGCCTCAGATCATGCTACCCCCTCCCATTTAAAACACTTCAGGGCCTACCCACTGCTCTTAGAAACAGCCCCGCATCAGCTGGCCCCCGCTGCCCTTCTGACCTCTTCCACTCCTCAAGCCCTTGAGTCTATTCTAGTCTCATTGACCTCCTTGCTGTGCCTCCAACACAGTGAACTTGATCATGCCTCAGGCCCTTTGCATTTGCTGTTCCCGCTGATGGGAATGTGCTTTGCATGTGCCGAGCATTGTTCTAAACACTTTACATATATTAACTCACTTACTATATGCGTATTCTGTATCATGAGGTGGGTCTATTATCTTCATCTCCACTTAAAAGATGGGGCATCTGAGGCACAAGGATGTTAACCGCCCACGGTCACACAGCTGCTAATAGCAGAGCTGAGATTTGAACTGAGGCAGTCAGGTCCTTACTCTGTTCTGCTTTCCCATCTTCCCGAGTACTCCATTTCAGTGTCACCTCAGAGTGGCCTTATGGGACCCTAATCCCTGTCATATCACCTGTCTTATTTTCGGCATAGCATTTGTCACTCTACTATTCACTTCTTTGTTCCATCTGTCCCATTAGACTAAAGCCCCATGAAGGCAAGGGCTGTGTCTGTCTCCTCCTGGCTGAACCTTTTTCCCAGACTCTGGAACAGAGCCACATGTAGAGTATGTATGTGGTGTACAGATAAATGTTTTATATCTGGGTTTTTAGGGGAGATAAAAATTGCCTGATTTGTAGCATTTGCCCATTTCCCTAGTGTAAATACTCTCACCATGGCTGACTTTCAGACTACCAAGGTGATGTCAACCAGCTCACAAAATTCCTTGCTATTTAACAAGTCTCTCTCACAGGCCAGTGGAAGCACCAGTGAGCCCAACATAGGTTGACAAAGTTTGCTTTGCCATCTGTCAAGCACCCACTAACTCTGTGCCCCTTCTTTCCAGGAGGACCCAGACAGCGTACCCCCCATTGATGTCCTCTGGATCAAAGGGGCCCAGGGGGGTGACTACTTTTACTCCTTTGGGGGCTGCCACCGCTATGCAGCTTACCAGCAGCTACAGCGAGAGACCATCCCTGCCAAGCTTGTCCAGTCCACCCTCTCGGACCTACGGGTATACCTGGGGGCATCCACACCAGACTTGCAGTAGCAGCTTCCTTGGCACCTGTCACCACCTCCAAGAGCCCAGAAAACACATCTGACCTCCAGCAGGCTGGACATGTAGGAGTATCAGGGGGTGTGTTCTTTTTGCACCTGGGGAGAGGGTCTGACTCTGATCCCCCTTGGCCAGGTGCAAGGCCTGGGACTCATTCTGAACAACATGGGAGCCCCAGTCCCTACCTCTGTGAAAACAGGGTTTTAACCTTACTCTTGATGGATCATTGAGAGGATGAAATGAGAAAAGGTTTGCAGACCCACATGCTACTGGTTTCACATTCCCAAGGACAAGAATAGTAACCTGTTGTATGGACTAATTTTAGCTACAAGTAAAGGAAAATCTTGGTTGCAGTGGCTTAAACCCAGGGGGTTGTTTTTCTACCTAGCATGAATTCTGGAGATAAGTGGCTACGGATATTGGTTCAACAGTTCAGCAAAGGTAGAGTTTATATCTCTGCAATTCTTCTGTCTTGCCTTCATTGTTTATTACTTCATGGTCACAAGATGGCTGCTGTATCTCTTAAGAATCATGTCTGTGTTCAAGGAAAAAAGATGGGGGGGAAGAGAAAGGGCCAAGCTAGCTGAACCTGTTAACTCTATCAGAAAGTAAAACCTCTATCAGAAGCCTGTCTCCTGCTGTCTCCCCCTGCATACTTTGACTTGGATCTCCTTGGTCTAAGTCAGCTACCTTTGCGGCTCCCAGCTATAAAGAGGGCAGAGGACAGCAGAATTGTCACACTTGGGTAGACCAGTCATGTTCCATCTACTGAGACTGGCACACTTCCTCCTGAAATAAAACTGGGATCCCATTACCAAGAGAGAAATGAGGAATCACATATCAGTTAGCCTTTGCTGCATAACAATCCATTCCAAAACTTAGGTTGGCAATTTGGGCTGGACTCATCTGGTCAGTTCTGCTGGTCTTGCCCAGGATTCCCTTGTTAGGCTGTGGTCAGCAACCATATCAGCTGGTCCTAGATGGTTTGGGACAGCCTTATTCATTTGCCTGGCAGGGGACAGGCTTAGACTGGGGTCACTTGTTTTCTCTCTCATGTATCCTCTAGGAGTGCAGCTCAGGCTTATTCACATTACACCTTCAGGATTACAAAAGAGAAGCGTGGAAGCTGTAAGACTTCTTGAGTTCTGGGCCTGGAACTAGGACAGAGGCTCTTCTGCTGAGTTCTTTTGGTCACAACAAATCACAGGGCTCTGCTGAGATTTAAGGGATAGGAAACAGACTACACCTCTTTATACCTCCTGGTGGGAGAAGCCACAAAGAACTTGTGATCATTTTTCATCTATCACAAATAATTTTGGTTGGGCAAATAATAGTGTCTCTGTCTCTCTCTCTCTCTATGTCTCTGTCATAGGGCTTCACTCTGCCCAGTCTGAAGCCACTGAGACATTGCCCTGGCCTTCAGGGTCTAGGGCAAGAGATGATGGGGCAGGAAGTGGGTTTCTGCAAGACCTGGACCAACTCTAGTAGGGGTATCTCATTGTCTTACCTGGTGGGGTGGAGATAGGCCAGTGGGGGCATTCCAGGGGGGGGATTCTGAAAAGCAAGAGTCCTGGAGGGAAAGAAACAGATAGAGGAAGGGTTCAGATTGAGCGACCTTGTTCTCATTGCCCTCTAAGGGAACCTAGTCACTTGACATTTTTACAGTGTTGTTTTTGTTTTGTTTTGTTTTGTTTTGTTTTGTTTTGACCAGGGCTGGGTTTGAACCCCTCCACCTCTGGCATATGGGGCAGTGCCCTACTTCTTTGAGCCACAGGCTCTTCCTGTCACTTGACATTTTTAAGTCTCAATTTCCCTGGCTCAATAACAAGGACAACAGCTTTCCCACCCATTCTCTGTCCCAGGGAAAGATAACTGAGGGAACCAATAATAGAACTGAAAAGGGATATATTCCTAAATGTGATGTGGTATCTGGAATTGGATCTTGGAACAAGAACAGGACATTAGTAGGAAAACTGGAAATCTGAATAAAGTCTGGATTTTAGTTAGACACGACATATCAGTGTCATTTTCTTGGTTTGACAAATTCACCATGGTTACATGAGATGTTGATGTTGGGGTAGGCTGGGTGACAAGTACAGGGGAACTCTGTACTCTCTGCAACTTTTCTATAAATCTAAAATCATTCCAAAATAAAAGTTTATTTAATAAAAGAAAGGCGGGTGTGATTGCTTTAGACCAATGGTTTGGGTTCTCTTACTAAATTCCAGATGGCTGGGCTCTGCCCCTGGAGTTTCTGATTCAGTAAATCTGGAGCAAGGTCTGAGAATTTGGTTTTCCATTAATAGCAGGTTCCCAGATGATGGCAATGCAGTCATTCAGGGACTGCAAGCTGAGAGCTACTTACTTAGACTGCATCAAGTTATTTTTAAATAGGATGACTGTCCCCACTCCCACCCCCAATGGAGAGGAGAGACCCTGGGCCGGGCCCTAGAGTAATTTATGTCCTGGGATGGGCTTGTGTACTCATTGACTTTGGATGAGTCTTTTCCTCCCCTAGGACTTTTTCCAAGCTGTCAACTGTGTACCCCTAGGGTTTGTATCAAAGATCAGGGAAGCTGAGGACGTTTTGTGAACTGGGCTGCTGTGAGATGCCACTGTGTCCTGTGAGTAAACACCTCTTGTGCCCACTGGGCAGGAATAAGGCCTGGTGGTCTCAGCCTCTTGAAACTTCTTACAGAGAAGATCCAAACGGGCAGTACTGGGGACCCTAGTAGCACTGGGAAAGAGGGGCCAAACAGAGTGGAAGGGACTGGTTATTTAACACATTAACTGTTATGTGAGTTGTATTTAACTCATGTTCAAACAAGTTTTGAGACCAAGGCCTTGTAAAGCATATATAACTCATATGTCTCTGCTCATTGTTTTCACTGTCAATCAAGTCATCTCCCTCACCTCCTGTGACCCTGCTCGTGGGGGAGGGGGAGGGCACTTGAGTACCTCGCTGCTGGTCTATGTTCCCTGATTACCATAACTTCTGACTGCATTTCACCTTGAATGTTCACTTGGCAGCTTTTTGAATAAAATTGATAGGGTGGTATGTGGTGACACGATGTTGTCGCACATCATCATATGCAACAGATGATCATATGATTCAGAGGTTTTTATCTAGGACCACCCAAGGACCACTACAGACACAATTAAATATTGTGGGATTTTTTTTTTTTTTTTTTTTTTTTTTTTGCAGTTTTTGGCCGGGGCCGGGTTTGAACCCACCACCACCGGTATATGGGGCCTGTGCCGTACTCCTTTGAGCCACAGGTGCCGCCCAAAAGACTCAATTCTTAGCAATAAACTCCGTAAGTATGTCATGAGTCACATACAACTCAGATGGCCTCACACACAGAAAACAATTTTCATTAAATTAGAAAGGATCATTTTGTTTTCAAAGTTTTATATTCTGTTTTCATAATAACACACCGTGGCCGCTAGGAAAGCAAATTTTTTTTTTCTAGTGTGGCAGCCAAAGTGTTAAGGAAGAGCCCCTGGGTTTTGAAGGGTGCATAACCTGCAGGTCGCGCTGGATGAGGTCTGAGAGCTGCGTTTCTCTTTTACCACAGCAGGTGGCGCTGCTCTCCTGCCCCCGGGGCAGGACTGGATCTCGGGCCTGCAAAGCCGCTGATGTGGGAAGGGGCAGATGGGAAGTGCAGGGCTGAGAAAGACCCAACAGCTAACCCAGGTTCAGGGATTCAGGCCTAACCTGGCTGGAAGTCTGGCGTGGGCCTGTCTTCCTTGTCTATCCCGGGAGCACTGGGCCAGAGAATCTCCAGCTCAGCCAAGAAGGCACCTCCTCCAAGGAGCTTCCAGGCTCCTCCTAGCAGGACTATGTGCTTCTTCTGGGCTCCTATAATCCATTGTATCCCCTCCCCCAGGAACTTAGATCTGGTGCAAGGCAGTGCATAGGGACCCCTTGGGCTCCTCAATGCCCTGGAACCGACCCCCTTCACCATGGTAGACTTTTAAAATATTTTTTATTTAACAAGTTATTTTTGAGTATATTTACCTTTAAAAATTAAGATATTAAAGTATTGAATAATTAAAGTATTAAAGGCAAGCTAAAGTCCACCATAAGTCCTAGTCCAGGTTGTCCCCTTGCCCTCTTGGGACAATTACCTTCATAAATCTGGCATATACCCTTCCAGAGCTTTATCTAACTTGGTAGTGATATACATGTGTTTAAGTAAAGAATGTTTTTCTTTTTGATATTATTTTGCAGATTGTTTTCCTCCCTTGGCAAGATGCCCTGGCTACCTAACCCCTTAGTGCCTGTGCTCTTCCTAGAGTCTCCCTCATTCTGGTCTCTGTCCAAATATCACATCTTCCCCAACCCATACTACCTAAGACAGCCCACCCCTCCATCCCTCTGTCCCCTTACCCAGTTTTATTTTCTTCGTGACATTTATCACACTCTCTGAAATCATCCCTGTATCTGTTCATGTCTGTTGTGGCCACTAGAATGTACATTCTTGAGACAGGACTATATCTGTCTTGTTTATCCAGGGCTAAGAACAGAGCCTGATACGTAGTAAGTGTTCGATAGTATCTGTTGGATAAATAAATTCCATGTAGGTCTGGATCATTCCTTTTCATTGCTGTACGGTGTTCCAGGATATTAATACAGCCATTTATTAGTCACACGCCTATTAATGGACATTTGGGGGAGGTATAGTTATTTGCTTTCATGAACACCTGACAGCTTGCATGCCCTCTCAGCTGTACACCTAGGGGTGGAGTAGCCTGACTCATAACACAGGGTCATTTCCAACTTACAAGATACTGACCAATTCCAAATGCCATGCCTTCCAGCAGAGTTTGGGAACCCATTTTCCTTCCCTGCACTCCATGCAGCATTTCTTATTCTCTTTGTGGGTCTTAAACATAATTTAAAACCAAAGAAAGCCATGAGCCCTTTCCACAGTGACATGTGCGTATTTGGGGCAATTTCTGGGGCTCCCTATACGTGATGGCTCCTCCCCCAGGGGACCCTGTATCAAAATTTTAGATAATTATCTCAGGGATAGGAACACTGAGGCACGTGCAGATAGAGCGTGTAAATGAATAAATGAATGAATGGGCTCTAGTTTTGTAGAACACCTGTCTGGGTCACTCCAGCCTTGTCCTACCCTGGACCAGGGGCACCAAGAATAGGCTCCAGTGGGTCCTGGGACTCAGCCCTGGAGAAGGCAGGCCAAGCCTGCAGCTGGGCTCAAAGCAGGGAACCAAAGAGAGGCCCTGACTCCCCTAGGCTGCAAGACATCCGTCCTGTCGTCCTGTCTCCCATACACACCCACTGCAGGTACAAACCACATTGGTTTCCAGGGCTTGCCCAGCCCCTGACTTTAGCACCTCCCTAGAGGGTAATAGAGACTGCTCATTACAAGGCCGCCACCACCACCATCATCATCATCATCCTGGTTTCCACACTTTGATTCTCAGGACACAAAAGATCCTCCCAGTTGGACAGACAGGTAAACTGAGGTCCAAAACAGAGCAGCGACCTGCTGATCTCTCACCCCTACCATCGACCCCCTACGTGCACCCCCGCTGGCCCACCCGCCCAGCCCTGGCTCGAGGCCCTTTCCTGGGGCCTGACCCCCGGCTCTGCCTGACAGATGACCTCAGCTGCCGCCAATCCATTGGTTCCAGCTCCCGGGGGTAGCGTAGAACAAAGCGCGCTTTGTGGCGGGGCCGTCCCCTCACCCAGCGCGTCCGCCGCCGGGACCCCCTCCGGAACTCCGAGCGACGCCCCCCTCCGACAGCCGTGTAATGTCTTCCAGGCCCCTCAGCTCCTTCCAGAGCCCGAGAACTGCGCTTGCCTCCTGGGGAAGGAGGGAGCTCCCTGGGCGCCCCACCCCCGCTTTGCCCCCCAGGCGACAGGATTGGGAGCACCCCAGCGGGAAGCTCTCCTGGCTGCCCACCTGTCCCTGCCAAGCGAGGGAGAGGGCAGGACAATCACCACCACTGCTGAGGGCGTGGGTGCTGGACAGGGACTGCCACCTGGTGACCTTATGCTCTAACCCTTAGAGACGCCCAACCCCTTTGCAGAGAAAAACGCTATTCATGGTGGTGGTGTGTTACTGTTGTTACCATTGTTGCTGCTGTAATTCACATTATTATTATTTGTGGTTGTGAGAAGGAGTCACTGTAGATTCAGACAGATCTGGGTCTGTGCCACTTACTAGCTGTGAGACCCTGGTAAGTTAGTGAACCTGTCAGAAAATAGTAACAGTAGCCAACATTTGTTGAGCACCTACTATGTACCAGGTACTGCCTAGTGTTTAAAGGTTTCATTTAACTCATTTTTTTTTTTT
>NW_003852646.1:921873-940080 GCF_000181295.1 Otolemur garnettii | reverse complement strand
GGCTATTTTTTTTGGTTGCAGCCGTCATTGTTGCCTGGCGGGTCCGGGCTGGGGATTCGAACCCGCCACCCTAGGTGTACGTGGCTGGCGCCCTAGCCGGTTGAGCCATAGGCGCCGAGCCTCATTTAACTCATTTAATCCTCAGGTGAACCTTAGAAGGGAGGCTTGATTATCCCTAATTGACAGAGGAGGGAACAGAGGCTGCAGCTGTCCTGGAGGCAAGTTCACCTCTCCCAGCCTCAGTTTCCTTGTCTGTGGAGAGGGGACAAGCATAGTCAGTCTTCACACTCACTCTCTTTAGTCTCACCTCTTTCCAGATGAGGACACTGAGGTGGTGAGCAGGGCTGCCCTAGGCCTCCGTCTTTAGAGGACTCTCCCCAGAGGGTGCAGCCCCTGTCAGGCCTACAGGGGATGGAGGACTGGGAGGGTGGGGTCTGCTCTGCAGCTGGAAACTTCTCCCCTGAGGGACAAGTTTGGCTGCCCTGGCCTGCTCTTGAGAGCCGGGGCAGGCAAAGAGGAAAGCCATGCCCAGAGGGCCACAGAAGGTGTCAGTCTACAATTCAGTGCCATTGCAGGCACCAGGGCCATTAGAGTACAAAACAGATTGGAAACCCTGGTCCCCTTGAAATCCACTCAGGGAGATCGGGACACACACAAAATCTTTATGAAATTTAAAATGCTCTATCTGGTAGTGAGAAGTGCTCTGAGGGAAAAGCAGGGAGGGGAGAAAGAATAAGCCAGAAAATATTAGTTTAGGTGGGCGGCACCTGTGGCTGTGAGTAGGGCACCGGCCCCATATACCAAGGGTGGTGAGTTCAAACCCAGCCCTGGCCAAACTGCAAGAAAAAAATAGCCCGGTGTTGTGGCCGGTGCCTGAGACAAGAGAATCGCCTAAGCCCAGGAGTTGGAGCTTGCTGTGAGCTGTGACACCACAGCACTCTACCAAGGCCAACAAAGTGAGACTCTGTCTCAAAAAAAAAAAAAAAAAATTAGTTTAGGTAAGGAAGTTTGCCTCCCTGAGGAGGGGGCATTGACCTGAACAAAGAGAGGAAAGAAGCCCTGTGGGTGTCAGAGGGAGGTGTGTGCCAGGCAGAGGGAACAGCATGTGCAGAAGCCTGAGGTGGCAACCTGCTTGGAGTGTCTAAGAAGCAACTGGGTGGGAGAAAGGTGGGGACTGGGCGGAAGAGGAGGCTGGAGAGGTGAGCACCGTCAGCTCGGGAGGGGCCCCATAGATGGGGAGGACTTTGGCTTTTCTTCCCAGTGAGGCTTTGAGCAGAGCAGGGGCCTGGTATGGCCCTCACTGCTGAGGGGAGCAGGACAGGAAGGCAGTGATGGGGGCACTGTTGCTGTCACCAGAGCCCCACATGAGGCCTGGCAGATTGCACGAGTGTGGGAAGAAGTAATCAGAATCCAGATGTAATATGAAGGTGGAGCCCCTGGATTTGACCATGGACGAGACTGGACCTAGAGGAGGAGAGTGAATCCCAGTGACTCCCAGTTTGGGGAGTCCACCAGACCATTCCAGAAGCTTCACTGCAGGCCAGAGTGTGGACAGAATCCCAGAGTCCCTGGGATGAATCCTGCTCTCCCGCTGGTACCCTGAGAAACGTGGCCAAGCCCAGGACTCCCAGAGGGGCCTCCAGTTCCTGAAGAGCACAATGAAGAGCTGAGGTCAGAAAAATGTTTCTTTTTTGAGACAGAGTCTCATTATGTCACCGTCTGTAGGGTACTGTGACATCACAGCTCACAGCAACCTCAAAGTCTCGGACTTAAGCGAGATTCTCTTGCCTCAGCCTCCCAAGTAGCTGGGACTACAGGCGCCCACCACAATACCCAGCTATTTTTTGTTGCAGTTGTCATTGTTGTTTAGCCGGCCTAGGCCAGATTCAAACCCGCCAGCCTCGGTGTATGTGGCCAGCGCTGTAACCACTGAGCACAGGCGCTAAGCCAGAAAAATGTTTCTTAAAGTCCCATCAAGTGCCAACTTCACAATTTGGGCCACATAAGGCAAGAAGGCTTGCCATCGCCTTTAGGGACCATTGTCTTTGAATTTCTAAATCTATTTGCTTTTGTTTTACATAAATAAAAAAATTAAGGTAAGTAGAGATAGCCAAGTTAAATGGCAAATCCATACCATGTGGCACAGATATATGTAGCTGTAAATTTGAACAATGTAAACATCACCCTAGCTGCTGTCTTTTTGTTAGCAAGTGTTAGAGATCCCCACCCCCACCAACCTGGGACTCTGCTTGCCAGAATCGGGGCTTGAAGAGACTGAAAAAAGATTAATCATTTTGCTCTGTGTGTGTCCTCACCCTTTTAAATTGTATTTAACAAGCAGAGAAACACTCTGATACCCTGAGACCTATTCTCCAAAAATAAAGTTATTTAACTTCATAAGAAAGGCACAATTCTGACCCCTCACTTTGCAGTTGAGAAAACTGAGGCTCAGAGAGACAAGAGACTTGCCCACAGCCACACAGCAGGGACCAGACAGAGCCAGGATTCAACCCAGGCAGGCCCTCCCTGGAGGCCACTGATCACCACAAGGTCCTGTTGCCTGAAGGCCATTGGTGTCACTTTGGGAAGCGCCATTATAAACTATTGGAGATAGAAGGGCCTTCAGTGTTAATTTAGTAAATATTGTCTACGAAAATATGTCACATCACAGCATCTCTTGCTTAAGTATTTGGGGCTGGAATTTAGAAAATAATTCCAGGCTCCTCACTGTCAGCACCCTAAATTCCCTGCCCTTTCCCTGCTCATCCCACTCCAGCCAGGCCTGGTGCCTCATAGTTCCCTACTGCTTTTGACCTCAGGGCCTTTGCACTTACACTTGCACTTGCTCCTCCCTGGAATGCTCTTTCTCTGGTTCTTCTGGATCCTTTGCATTCTTCAGGTCTCAGTTTAACTATCACCTTCTTAGAGAGGCTTCCCTCGCCTCTCCAGACTCCCCCTCTCCCTCCCTCCCGTCTTGTTTCCAATAATCTCACTCTGTTTCTTCCTTTATAACATGTAATTATTTTATTTGCCTACGTGCTTGTTGTTCTTTGTCCTGCTGCCCACCAAGATGGGGCAGAACAGGGTGAAGGGCCCAGAGAATAGCAGACCGGGAAGCATGAACATTTGAGCTGTCCCCAGGTAGGGCAATAGATGTGTCTGTGGATCCCAGAGAACAGGAGATCAACTTAATAGGAGGACAAGTCTTTTGCACACTCCTAGTGTTCAGACATGGAAAGGGCCAGGCCATAGGTAGTGAGTTCCCTAGCTTAAGAGCTATATAAGTTGAGATAGGACAACCTCTGATCAGAACCACCCAATATATTGGGAGTGTATAGAACAGATTTATACCATACATGGGAAAGATACGCATTCACTTGCTCATTTGCCCATTCATTCATTCATTCATTCATTCTGTCTCCTAACTATCCATTTATTTACTTATTCTGAACTTTACTATGTAGTAGACAACCTCCACCACATGGCATCTGTACCATTTACTTAATATCTCCAACATATGTTTTTAAATCACTTTTGAGGTCTAATTTATATAAAATAAAGTGCTCCCACTTTAAGTGTTACCATGTAATGCATTTTGACAAATGTACACAACCATGCAACTACCACCACAATCAAAACACAGAACATTTCTGTCACCCCAAAAGTTCCCTAGTGCCCTCTTTTAAACAAGACCCCATCACCACCTTGATCCCAGACAATCAGTTCAACAGCAAGTGCCAAACCTTTCTCCAACATCATGGAACTGCTTTGAAGTCCCACCAGCCATGTCCAAATACAAATAAAAGGTTACTGACCAAAATGAAAAAAAAAAAAAATGGAAACAAAACAATAGTCTCAAATTCTAGCTGAGTGGTATTGTCTGAAGATGCTCTGAGCCCAAGATGAGCCCTCTCCATGGAGAGAGAGAGAGAGAGAGAAAGATCACAGACGTCAGAAACATGTTACTGTCATCAACTGGGAGATACTGAAAAAGGACCAACTTTATTACTATGGATCTATTGTTATTTCATAACTCATTGCTGTTCACTCACAACATTTTTTATCCACTCTCCACCCACCTCTAACCCCCAATGAGGCAGGTTCCATGTTTGAGGAATGTAGCAGGTCCTCATCTCCCTTTCACCCTCCCATGTGAGTGTTTGTTCACTCACATAACAAATATTTCTTAGTAGCTGGTTACTCTGAGCCAGTTCTGGAGCTACAGAGAAAAGCCTTGTGCTGGATACTATGTCAGCCTTGAGGGTGGCATAATGCCGGGCACACAGCCAACCCTGAGCAAATATCTATTGAATAGATTGCTGGGAAATGAAAGACACAAATACCCATATCCTCCCTGATACTCTAGCTGTTGCTCCAACAAACTCTTCTTGGAGCAATCAAGAAAGGCTTCCAGAGAAGGGAAGGCAGAAACTTGACAGAGTTTATTCTCCTCCCATTCATTTGACAGATGGAGAAATGGAGGCACAGAGAGATAAAGTAACTTGCTCAAGGCCACACAGGAGAAAGAGAAAGAAATGAGGGATGGGAATAACTCAAGGCCTCGGTCCACCATTTCTCCCAAGGGCAGGAAAGCAGTCCTGGGGAGGGGGCTCCCAGGCCCTGAGTCTGGAATCCATTTGCTCCAGCCCAGCAATGTTTTCTCAAGAAGAAGTAGGAGGCCCTGGGCCTGCCCCTCCCAGCTCCCCCCCCCCCGCCCCCAACCACCATCTGCTCCCTGTTTATTTATTTATACTTAAGTCTCACCTCCCAACCCTGCTGGGGGCACCAAACATTCGGGCATCCCTGCAGAGATGGGAATGAGGGGGAGAGACTCACTGTCAGCCCCCATCACCAGGAAAAGCCAGGGTCTGAGAGCTCCTCAGCCCTACTGCACCAGCAGGGACCAATGAAGAGGACTGGCTCTGCTGGGCCTTGGTTGTGTGACCGCCCTGTGCCTCAGTTTCCTCACCTGTAAAATGAGGTTAACAATAGTAGCCACTTCATGGGGTTGGCAGTGAAGATTCAGAAAAGTGTTTTGGACAATGTCTCGCCCAGACTCACCCAACAAGAGTTGCTGCAGTGTTGTGTGAGCTTGAGAAGTACATTGTCCCCCAGGGTCTGTTCCCTCATCTCCACAGTGAGCAGCTTATGGCAAAATCTAAGAGCCCTCTCTGCCCAATGTCCTAGGGTTTGTGAGGGCCACAACTTCTGTTCCCTCCCCAGGACCTGCACCCCTAGCCTGGGCGTAGGTTGGTGAATGATGCCAGCACCCTGCCCCCAATCAAGATTGTCCTTCATCTGTCCCTTCATCTGCAGGGAAAGCAAAGCCATACCTTCCCAGCCCAGTGAAGCCTGCGATCCTACCTCCCCAAATTGCCACCCCCTGGAAGGCTGGCACTGGCTGCCATCCACGGCGGTGCTGATTATCGCTGCGAATGCAAATCCCAGGAAACTGGGCCCAGCTGCTCATTAATGGTAATTAGCTCGAGGTCTGTCAGCTGCGAAGGAGCTGCGGGGCCCAGGCTGCTCCCCCGGGCTTTGTTCTGGTGCCACTTGCTCCCCACCTTCCACAGACACAGCCCTCCTTCTCCCCAAGCTACAGAAGATGGTATATGCTGACTCCTCCCCAAGTTTGATCCTCCTCTCCATCCCCATCTCTCCATCTCAGCCTTTGCCCCCCTGTCTGGGTCCCCATTTCCCTCTAAGTTCCACCCCCCCATCTGAGCCCCACTCTCTCCCGGCTCCGCCAGACCCCTCTCTGCACCTCCAGCCGTTCTGAGCCTGTTCTTGAGTCCCCGTGGGTCTCACTGTGCTCACCTCTCCTCCCCTGGGCCCCTCTTCGCTGACTGAGCCCACCCCTCTCTCTGAGCCTGCTTCCGGTGGCTCTAGCCAGCGCATGGCTCCCCTCACAGACCACACAGTGCTTGTGTATCGACTTGAGATGCCCTGCCATCTGAGGCCTTTCAGAGGTGTCACAGGGCATCTGGTCCCTCCATGCTGGCATCCACACTGCTCTGGGGGAAGCCACAGAGGACAGATGTCTGTGAAGGAGAAGGGAGAACTTCCGACCAGCAGAGCTGAGGGCTTCCATAACCAGGCAGAGACTCAGCAGTGGGAGGTTTAAGAGGCCATTGAAGGGACATGGAGACACTGTCTGTGCCTCACTGCCTGCTGGACACTGTCTGAAGCCTGTTTCCTCCTCACTGCCCTGAGGAGACAGGCTCAAGAGGAGCTGTCATCTGCCTGAGTCTCACAGGAGGGCCTGAGCTGGGACCCAACCGAGTGAGGTGCACGCCACATCCCAGCTGCTCACCGCTATACCCCCCAGGCCCCACAGGCCAGAGAGAGAGGAGAGGATGTGGGGTGAGAGGAAGCGGGAGGAACAGAGGCCCTAGGAAGGGCGGGAGCTGGTGGGAGAGGGAGAGGAGGCAGGTGCGTGGGGATGCTCTATCCTTGCCCTGCTCGGTCCTCGGTCCCACCCACCCTGTGGGTCCCTCCCCCCCATCTGGCCTCCATGTGCTCACGCCTGCACCTGAATACACACTCCCTGCCAATCTGTCTTGGGCTGTCAGAGGATCAATGGTGCTCCCAAGGCCCAGCCCAGCGGGGAGCTAGAAGAGAGTCCCTAACCAGAGCTAAGAAGGGGACTGTGGCAGGGGGGTGGGTTATGGAGAGTGGGGAGAAACCAGGCTGAGAAACGGGGCATGAGCCTGGGTCTGGCATTTTGTTGGAAAGGCCCTTAGAAGGCCTGGCTCCCCCCGTGTAAGACCTGTCTACTCCCTCATGTAGAGCTCCCAGGCTGGTTTCCAAGTCTATTTTGCCTCTGACTTTGGGGACCTGTCCTTTCCTCACTCTGAGTCTGTTTCCTTCTTCGTGCATGTGAAGAGATTACGCTACCCTGGGATTGCACCTCAGATGGACGTAAGTTTCTAAAATCTGCAAGAGCCTCTCTTTATGTGCAAATATAAAACAATCTCCAAAATATTAAATGAAATAAAGCAAGATACAAGGAGATGTGTATCTTTAGCCACTTTTTTTTTCTTTTGAGACAGTCTCACTTTGTCGCCCTCCATAGAGTGCTGTGGCAACATAGCTCACAGCAACCTCAAATTCTTGGGCTTAAGTGATTCTCTTGTCTCAGCCTCCCAGGTGGCTGGGACTACAGGTGCCCATAACAATACCTGGCTATTGTTTTAGAGACAGGGTCTTGCTCTGGCTCAAGCTGGTCTCAAACCCGTGAGCTCAGGCAATCCACTGCCTCAGCCTCCCAGAGTGCTAGGATTACAGGTGTGAGCCAGTGTCGGGCCTTATAGCTACGTTTTGTGTGTGTATAACCCTAAAAAAAAGGTGTATGTAAGCGTTCATTTGTGTATGCATAAGACACTTCTGGGGCAGCGCCTGTGGCTCAGTGGGTAGGGTGCCAGCCCCATATACTGAGAATAGCAGGTTCAACCCCGGCCCCGGCCAAACTGCAACAGAAAAAATAGCTGGGTGTTGTGGCAGGCACCTGTGGTCCCAGCTACTCAGGAGGCTGAAGGAAGAGAAGCACCTGAGCCCAGGAGTTAGAGGTTGCTGTGAGCTGTGTGATGCCACGGCACTCTACCGAGTGCGATAGAGTGAGACTCTGTCTCTACAAAAAAAAAAAAAAAAGATATTTCTGGAAGGACACAAGAAATAGTGGAACTAGGGATGCTTGGGAAAAGAATTGGGGGGGGAGGGAGATTTTCCTCACTCTTTTGTGCTGTTGGAATATTGGTCCCTAGTCATTTGCTCCTTGGTTGAATAATAGTTACATTTAATGCAAAATGTATCATCCTGCTAGGAAGTATGTGGGCGGGAAGTATAAAGAGAAACAGGACATTTACATTGTGTCAGTGTATCTCCCCACAAGACATTTATCAATTACGGAGAAGAAATAGTAACTTTACAGTGAAGAAAACTGGCAGATACCACCTTAACCAAGTAATCAAGTGAGCATCGTCCTTAACAAAGCAAACTGACATCATCCGAGGCGTATGCCCCCGATGAAAGGTCTGCGGAGGACACAGCCTCACTTCTGTGGTGTTCTTGCCAGTACCTAATCTGGATCCAATCAAAAAGGAATAACAGGAAAATCCAAACAGAAGGACAGACTACAAAACAATTGGCCTATACTCTACAAAAGGTGTCAGCGTAAAAGTCAAAGAAAAACTGAGAAACTGTACCAGGTAAAGGAGCCCAAAGAAACATAAAAATTAAATACAGGGTGCATCCTGGATTAGAAAGTGTATCAAAAAAAAAAGTTTTTTCTTTATTTTCTACAAATGACCTTAGTGGAACAATTAGCAAAATTGCAACAGATCTGTAGGATAGACAATAGTATTACATCAATGTTTATGTTCTGATTTTGTATTTGCACTATGATTTCATAGTTCCTCTTTTTAGAAAATATACATGAAATAATTAAGTTAGAGGTAAAGAGCTCCCATGTCTCAAATTTACTTGCAACAGTTCAGACAAAAATGTATGCAGAGAAAGAATGATAAAGCAAGTATAATGAAATGCTAATATTTAAGGAATCTGGAGGAAAGGTATACAAGAATTCTTTGTACTATTGTTGCAACCATTCTGTAAGTCCACACCACTTCCAAAGATAAATTCAGGTGTAGGCATAGCTCATTGGCAAAACTATATTTAATAAGCATGTGTGATGTATAGGTGCTGAGCTAAGGACTTGGCATACGTGATCAAATTTCATCCTCGCAATGACCCCACGAGGACACTGAGGCACAGAGTGGTCAAGAAACTTGCCCAAGGTCACATAGCTGTTGTCCCAGGACTCTTCTTCAGCAACATCCTATACCTCTAGGAACAAAGGGTCCAGGATCAAAACTGTATATGACTCCAGGACTGCGGATTGTTTTCTCAGCACTGAGATTGTGCTGCTATTGGGAAATAGATTTAATGTCATTATTCAGGCTTTCGTCACATGTTCATTCATTCATCTGTCAACCAAGCATATCAAGCACCCACTGTTAGCCAGACACTGCCGCTACAAAGGGGGGTGAAATGGAAATGATACCTGCCCATGGGGAGCACCCACCATGTGCCAGGCTCTGGGTTCAGCAAGGCGGCTAAAGAGATGAGCCAGACCCAGTCCCTGCCTTCCAGGAGCTCACTGGTCATCAGGGGAGACCAGCAGGTGAGCCAACCAGAAAAGAGATGTGCAAAGGTCTGTGGGGGGCCAGGGGAGTGGAAGGCTGGAAAACGAGGGAAGAGCCTTTGGGCTGGGTTTTTGTGGATGTGTAGGAGTTCCTGAGATAGCAAAGGGAGGGAAGGACTCTTTTGACAGAGGAACAAGCACAGGCAAAGGCTCAAAGGTGGGATCAGGTGGGTTTTGGGACAGGGTGTGGCCTGATGTGGCTGGAGCCCTGTAGGAAGGGTCAGGAGTGAGGCTGGAGAAGCAGGCGGGCCCAGCTAGGGAAGGGTCTTCAGGGCCATGGGGTTGGATGATTATGCCTTGGAGAGTCCAACTAAACGTTTCTTTCTTCTTCCCTTCCTCCTTCTTCTTCTTCTCCTTCTTCCTTCCCTTTTTCCTCCTCCTGTTTCTTTTTTGTATCAGGCGCGGCGAGCTGGGTTAATCCTATTTCTCAAGGCATTGCTCACTGCCATCACATGCTTTATTTTATTTTACTTTTTCCCTCAGTCTCCACTCCTTTTCCTCCTATCCCCAATCACCACAGGCACCTGCTTGCGTGGAACTGACACACAATGGTGAAGGCAGCACGTGGTGACAGCGAAGCACAAGGGCTCGGAATTGTACCACCTACATTTAAAGCTGTGTCCACATCTTACCACCTGTGTGCCCCTGAGCAAGCGAATTAAACTTTGTGCCTCTGTTTCTTAATCTTCACAAAAACTGATAATAATGGCGATAGTATCTACAGCACAGGACAGTTACCACGATTAACTGAGTTACTATTTGAAAGACATTTAGAATAATATAAGTATCAGTTTAATAAATCTCACACAGCCAAGGTACTTAGAAACACTGTATCCTTGTAGCAAGAGCTTAGACTGTAGCCTCTTCTTTTCTATCTGTTCCACCCTGCTGCCTGCTCTCATCCATTCTTGTGGCTTTAGTTTTAAGTCAGTGATGTCTATTTTTTGTTTGCTTGTCTGTTTGAAGCAGAGTCTCACTGTATCGCCCTCAGTAGAGTGCTGTTGCGTCACAGCTCACAGCAACCTCAAACTCTTGGGCTTAGGCGATTCTCTTGCCTCAGCCTCCCAAGTAGCTGGGACTACAGGTGTCCACCACAATGCCTGGTATTTTTTGGTTGCAGTTGTCATTGCTGTTTGGCAGGTCAACCTGCCAGCTCCGGTGTATGTGGCTGATGCCCTAGCCACTGAGATACAGGTGCCAAGCCAAGTCAGTGATGTTTAAAGTGTATCTCCAGGACAGAATTCACTCTGAACTGCTGCCTTAACATTCCCACTAGGGCATCTAACCTGCCCCTGTCCAAAGCCTGCTCCACACCAGCCTCCCCCAACTCAAGGCTTCCTTCCCTTCAGTCAGGCCTCGAGGTTGCCCTGGACCCATCTGCTCCCACATCCAGCATTAAATCTATCAGCAAATCATGTGGGCGCCACCTACAAAATGGATCCAGGATCCAGCTACTGTCCACTGTCACTGTCCAAGCCTCCCTCATGTCCCGCCAGAATCACTAGCGCCGGGGTTAGACAGTGAGCTCTCTGCTTCCGCTCCTGCCCTTCCACGTTCTCTCCACTCATTCGCCAGAGGGATTATCTCCAGCACCGACTCTGACTGGGTCACTCCTCTGCCCAAAGTTCTCAGTAAGAGCCACAGGCCATGGGGAAATGGTGGTGGAAATGCCAGAATAAACTCCTGCTTTTTTTCAGTGGCCTCCCAGGCCCTCTAGGACCTGCTCCTCCACTTTGTCCCCCTCATTCACTCCACCACGGCCACATCTGCCTCTTAGTTATGCCTCGATCATACGAGATGCCTCTCACATCTAAGGCTTCTGCCCTGGACATTCCCTTTGCCTGGGATCCTCTTTCTTCAAATCTCTTCTCAGTTTCAACTTCTGGATGAGGCTTCTCTGGGCCACCCTGCCAAAAGACTGATAATTAATTTTCTTCTATTTACTTTTTTTTTTTTCTGCAGTTTTTGGCCGGGCCTGGGTTTGAACCCGCCACCTCCAGCATATGGGGCCAGCGCCCTACTCCTTTGAGCCACAGGTGCTGCCCTTGCTTATCTTTTTTATTTGTGTGTTTCTACATATAGAATGTGCATTGGGGGTGCCAGGATTTTTGTCAGTGGTGTTTATTATTTTGTCAGTTGTGCCAGACATACAGTAGGCCCTCAAGAAGGCTCTGTTAAATGAATGAAAGACAGTTTCAGTGTCTGGCATTGAGAATGACTGGGAAATTAACTAATTAACTAAAAGGAAGAGGAGATGGAAGACAGCTAGGACAACGGGCTTATAAGTTATCCCAGGGACCCCTCCCAGTCTCTGTGAATGCTGCCTGCCAGGGAGAGGTGTCACCCATACCCAGAGGCCTGCCCATCCTGGACCTGAACCCCCAGGACTAAGAAGACATGAGCACATACCCCAGCTCTGCCACCCCACCCCCCAGGCCTGGGCAGCCCAGACAGAGGCCCTCCTGGATTCCTTGTATCCTCCCCCTGCATTGTTCCTGGGAAAATGCAAGGTGCTGGTTTGGAAAGACCCTCCCTGTTCTATCACTGCAGCTGGGCTGTGATCCCAGACCTCAACTTCTGTGTTCAGTCCCTAGCAAGAGATGCCTCCCTACAGGGCAAGGGCTATGGGCCACTGGAATACAGCAGGACCCCTTAGCATCTGGGGCTGGAGCAAGGAAGCACCATGTGGGAAGGGGAGATGTTTTAAACCCATAAGGGCTGGGAGACAGGGGGGTGTGGAAGTGGCAGAGCCTTGTAATGGGAATGGCCTGAAGGCCAAGGCCTTCAGGAAAGTAGCTGCCAATCTAGCCTGAACCATCCTCTTCACACTTGACCTTCCCCTTCCTCCTCCTCTGCCTCCCACAGTGGTGGGAGCCACTGAGGCAGAGTGGCCCCGGGGTTAGACAGTGAGCTCCAGGAGGTGTCCTCTGGTTCAAATCCCAGCCCCCTCACTTGCTAGTCCTGTGACAAGAAACTTAACCTCTCTTTGTCTCAGTTTATCCCTCTGTAATTAGACAATAGTCATAGTGCCTGTTTCTGAGGATCAGTAAGTGGCTGATGAGAAAGGCAAGTGCCAGCTTAGGCCTGTTACATAAGTGGTGGCTATTCTTTTCAAATAAAATCTGAGGCATCTCCCGGGAGCTGAACCCAAAGGCTCCTGAAATTGTTCCACAGTGCAGATGGGAAAATAGAGGCCTAAAGCGAGGAAGCTGTTCTCAGCTGCTCCTGACACGGCAATTTTGATTAGGGACCTGCTGTGTGCCAGGGCCTGGACAGGTGCGGGCAGGACTGGGAAGATAGCTGACTGCTCCTCCTGCCCTCATGGGTCTTACCCTCCTTCTCCAGGAAAAGAAGAAATAACTGTTGACCACACAGAGCAGGTGCTGGAAGGAAAAATAGGGAGAGTACCAAGAGACACCAGCTTGGGGGGCATGTGAGAGAAGAGAACCCATTAGCTGGAGGCACAGGGGTGTGACATTAGAGCTGAGACCTCCAAGAACAAGAAGCTGCCACATAAAGAAGGGGGCTAGGGTAGACTGGGTGTTACCGGCACTGTTGTGGCAAAACCCAGAAACGACCCAAATGTTCATCAACACAGACTTCAGAATAACATATTATGGTGTATTCACGTAATACACCGATGCAACAGTAGCCAGCAGGGCAAATGGACTGTGACTGGGGCCTAGACACACATGGTCTCCAGTGCACACCGTGGAAGGAAGAGAAAACGTCAGATAGGAAACGTACAATTGACATCATAAGATGTGTTACGTAAAGGGCGTTTCTACACACTTTATAGAATGAAATATAGTCCCACGTATTATGTAAGGATTTACAGCACGTAGTAAAATGTAAAACATCATGGGAATAATATTAATACGTATCAAGCGAGTGGTTTCTTCGAGATGGAGAGGAGGATTATTATTGGGATTACCAGAGCCCTCAGCATTGACTATCTCTCCCGCATAACAAAGCATCCCAAAACGTAGTGTTTTGACTGCACTGATAGTCATTTATTATTAAATATCTCACAGTTTTTGTGGTCCAGGAATTTGGGAGTGGTTTAGCCAGGTGGTTCTGGTTGCATTCAGATGTCAACTGGGATGGGAGGTGAGAGGACAGATGGTCTGGAGAATTTGCTGCCAAGTCAAAGGGGGTTGATTTGCATGGCTGGCAAATTGGTGCTGGTTGTTGGTCAGGGATGGGGAGGAAGGAAAGAAGGACTCCGTTCCTCTCCCCGTTGGGCCTGTATATGTGACCTGGGTTCCTTCACAACGTGAGGACTGGATCCCAGAATCGAACCCTGAGAGATAGACATCTGGACAGAAGTCATAACACTTTCGTGACCTGTCCTCAAGTCTTTCACCACATTCTCTTCCCTGGACTTAGGTCACCAAGCCCAGCCCACACTCAAAGGGGGAAGGAATTAGACTCAACTTTTTGAAGGAAGAAGCGCCAAAGAATTTGTACACATGTTTAAAATCACTACACATTTTTTTTTTTTTGAGACAGAGTCTCAAGCTGTCACCCTAGGTAGAGTGCTGTGGCATCATAGCTCATAGCAACCTCAAACTCTTGGGCTTATGTGATTCTTCTGCCTCAGTTTCCCAAGTATCTGGGACTATAGGCACCCTCCAATGCCCAGCTATTTTTTAGTTGTAGTTGTCATTGTTGCTCAGCAGGCCCAGGCTGGATTAGAACCTACCAGTGGGTTTGGTGTATGTGGCCGGTGCCCTAGCCAATGAGCTACAGACGCTGAGCCACTACACTTTTAATTATATCTGAAAATTTTTATTTCTTAAACTAGGTGGTGGGTACCTGGAGTTTCATTCTGTTCTTCTCTATCTTGTTTGTGTTTAATAACAGGGAGAGAAGGGTGGTGAGGCAAGTGTTCCAGGCAGATGAAAGAAGAGAGTGACAGTGAGTGGTGGGAAAGGACAGGAGTGGCAGCCGAGGAGGCCAAAGGGTGGTGCCCAACCAGATTATCAGCTGAGGTCGTGTCATGGGTGGGGCAGAATCAGGACCCTGAGCAGCTCATGGGCAGAGCAGACTCCCTGTGTCCTCTGAGCCCAGCACCTGGAAGAGGGGGGCCTGATATCAGTAGCAATTCCTCCTCTGAACATGGCTCCTGGGTGCCTGCTCTTCTGAAGTGCCATCTACTCCTGTCCCCTGACATATGGCTCTTTTCTCCAGAAGCATCCACTTGTATTAGGATACCTTGGCTATCCTGCAGAGATACCACTTGCTTACAAACATATGTGCAAATACATAGACTTTCATTCTCCCCCAGACGGAAGACTGTTATACAAACTCTTCTACATCTTTTTCATCCCTCATCAACTTCCTTTGGAGATCCTTCCACACTAGTACACAGCAAGCACCCCAATCCTTTTTTATGGCTTTATCATACTCCATCATGGGGATGTGCTATAATTTATTTAACCAACCCCCTTTTAGAGACGTTTATTTTGTTTGCCTTTTTAATTACTTCTAAACTTGAAGTGTACAGTTGAGTTCATAAAAGCCTCGGTTCATGGCAGATTATCGGCCTTGACCCTTGCATGCCCTCCTTTATTTTATCTCTCTCTAGTTATTCTCTTTCATTTCACTCCCCCCTTCCCACCTCTATAGACCTGTTCTATGTGTGTTCTGTGATGTGTAAGTCTTCTTGTAAAACATAATACAATTGTGTACAAGGCTCAATCTGTGGTCTCTAATTTCTGGCTACAGCTCCTTGCATCCACCATGTTTCTCTCCACCACCCCAGTTATGGGCACCTGAGTGGCTGCCATAACAACATGGCCTTCTCCTCTGTGGGCTGCTATGAGAATTTTGTCTGGATCTATAGCCAGTATGCAGGAGCGCAATTGCTGGGTCATATGGTATATGTATTCTAGTTTTCTTTTGCACCACAACGAACTACCCTCAACACAGAAGCTTAAAACAAACACTTTGTTTTTTTCATGATTGTGGATGAGGAACTTAAGAAGAGCTCAACTGGATGGCTCATCTCTGAACCATATGGTATCAGCTGACAGAGTTGAGGCTGGAGGTTCCCTTTCAAGATGGCTTCTTCAGCCAGGCATGGAGGTATACACCTGTATTCTCAGCTATTCAGGAGGCTGAGGCAGAATGATTGCTTGAGCACAGGAGTTTGAGGCTTCAGTGAGCTACAATCATAACACTCCACTGCAGCCTGTGTAGCAGAGCAAGATGGCTTCTTCTCTCACATTTGTACCTTTAATGCTCCTGGACTCTCTCTTCCTCACATGGTTTCTCATCCTAGTGGACTTTATGGTTAACTGAGCTTCCTCACAGCATGGCGGTCTCAGAGTAGTTGGACTTTATTCATGGTAGCTAGCTTCTCTCCGAGTGATTGTTCCAAGAAAGAGAAGGTAGAAGCTGCCAGTCTTTTAAGGCCTGGGCATGAAAACTGATGCAGCCTCACTTCTACCATAAACATTGATCAAAGCCATCATGGGTCAGGCCAAATTCAGAGATCAGGTGCACAGACTTACCTCTCCATGGGAGAAATGTCAAAGAATGGGTGGCCATCACTTATATACCTCAATATACATATTTAACTTGACATATTGCACTTCAGATGGCAGATCCAGTCCACTCCACCCCACCCTTGCCCCACTGTTGCTGTCTTCACATTCCCACCTCCACTTGGCTCTGCCTGGCCTGCTCAGCTCTCCGTTCACACTGCGGTAAACATTTTTTTAGATGGGTCATTTCAAATATGGGAAGCAGATATTCTAGGTCAAGGCATGTGCATCTGGGTCCTAGACAAATATCACCAGCTCTTTGATAAAAACAGAGTTCAATCTCCTCAAAACAGATCTAGAATCTGACAACATCCCATCACCTCCACTCCCATCACCCAATCCAAGTACCCCCACCCTTGTACTCCAAGCACCACAGTTCGTTTCCCCACACACACAGGGCAGCTGAAGAAACCCTCTCAAACCCCAAGTCTGAGTCTCAGCAACTTGAATTGACCCAAACATACTGTCAGATTCATATCCTTTAAGTTTTTCTCAAGAACCTTCAAGAACTCCCTATTAACTTGTTTGGTGCATGTCAAACTGGAACCCAAGACATTTTACCACCATGACCAAGTATTTCCTTAACTCTTCCAGGAAAAAGTTCATGAATAACACTCTCTTAATGTTAAGTTTTTCTCTTATCCATTTTCTATAAGTTATTAGCATGGGATATCACTTACCTGAAAAACCACTAAGAAATAAAAGGAGATATCTCCCAACGAGTTCCTGAGGAGCTGGTTCCCTGGTGGCTTCTCGTGGTGTAATGAAGCTAATCCCAACTCAGGGCCAATAAACACCACAACTGATAGTTTGAACCCAGTTCTTTCTCCTGGCTGAGCTTCCGTTCACCCATTGTGGAATAAAGATAATGACATTATCTCAAATGGTATACTGGGTAGTCAACTCAGTCCTTGTGGCAACTATAAGAGGTGGGTACTATTATATTATTATTATCATTCTTTTTCAGACAAGAAAACTGAGGCATTGAACAATTAGGGAACATTTTCCATATTTGGGGAGTGGTGAGGTCCAGATTTAAACTCCCATACACACAGAAGACTGGTGTCAAAGCTGGATATTTACTCTCGTGGCATGTTAGGGAAGTGATGTGCTTATATACAAAGGGACGGGGTTAAAGTTGTGCTGTGTCAAGTCCATGGTCCTCTTTGGAGTGTGAACTAAGGCTACTAAGCCCCCAAATAACTTCTCAGTAACATCTGAGATAACATAATAGTTACCATTGGGAACAGCTGACATCTATATATTGCACATTCACAGGGTGCTAAGAATTTTCTTTGCATATTGAATTCTTCAACAACCCTAGGAAGTTAATGACTCACATTAGCCCCATTTGACAGATGAAGAGACAGAGCTCAGTGGCAGAGCTGGGATTTGTTCCCTGTGCCTCTACCCATTAGCAGGTCCTTAGAGCATCTCCATTTACAAAGGACTCACATGCATTATCTTTCTAGATTTCACAAGGAAATCAAGGTGCAGTGTTCTGCTCAAGGCCATACATAGCTCTTTACAATGAATCTGTCTGCTTTGCCTTCCCCATGGAGTCCAGGATGTCACAGCTGGAAAGGACCCGATTTATAGCACAGGAAGGAGAAAGTCAAGGCCTCTGAGGCACTGGGCAGGGTTCTCAGGCAGTTGCCCAAAGATCCTGTTTACTGGCAGGGCCGGAGGCACAAGACCAGGAAGGAGGAAGGCCTGGAGTCATCCCTGTTTGCATCTTCAAAGCCTTGTACTGCACTCTGCCATTCAGGACTCCCCCAGAGGAGCAGCAAGCTGTCACTTCCGTGGAATGTCCTCCAGCCCTGGCCTCACTGGCTCAATGTGGCCTCACCATTCCTCCCCTTCCTGACCCCCTTGCTTGCCCTCACAGACAGCCCAGGAAAGGTGGCCACCTCTTCTGGGTTCCTTCAACTCATTTATTCATTGATCAAATTGCCATCGACTATCAGATACTGTGACGGGGGAAGCATTAGGGAATAAACAAAGCTTCATCCCTGTGGTGCTGTCATTCTAGGGTAGAGGATGTATGGGCAGGGGGCAGGAAAGAGACAATGAACACGACAGCAAAGTGTATAGTATGCCAAGCAGTTAGAAGGGCCATGGTAAAATGAAAAACAGGGTGAGGGCTGGACACAGTGGCTCATATTTGTAATCCCAGCACTTTGGGAGGCTGAGACAGGAGATCCTTTGAGCTTAGGGGTTCAAGACTAGCCTGAACTTTGTCTCTATAAACACTTTTTAAAATGTGCTGGATGTGGAGGCCTATATCTATAGGCCTACTCAGAGGCTAAGGCAAAAGAATCACTTCAGCCCCAGAGTTGGAAGTTGCAATGAGCTATGATTACTCTCCAGCCTGGGAGACAGAGCAAGACCCTGTCTCAAAAGAAAGAAAGAAAAAGAGAGAGAGAGAGAGAGAGAGAGAGAGAGAGAGAGAGA
>NW_003852646.1:878188-921853 GCF_000181295.1 Otolemur garnettii | reverse complement strand
AGAGAGAGAGAGAAGAGAAGGAGGAAGGGAAAGAAAGAAAGAAAGAAAGAAAGAAAGAAAGAAAGAAAGAAAGAAAGAAAGAAAGAAAGAAAGAGGAAGAAAGAAAGAAAGAAAGAAAGAAGGAAGGAAGGAAGGAAGGAAGGAAGGAAGGAAGGAAGGAAGGAAAGAAAGAAAAGAAAGAAGGAAGGAAGGAAGGAAGGAAGGAAGGAAGGAAGGAAGGAAGGAGGAAATAGAGTAAGTCAAGTGGTTTGAAGCAGGGAGAGAGGACTGTGGTATTAAGTAGGCTAGAGAAGGAAGACCTCATTGAAAAGGTGACATCTGACCAGAGGCTTGAACAAGATGAAAGACTGAACCAAGCAACACCTGGGAAAGTGTTCCAGGCCATGGAGCGCTGTCCACAGCAAATGCAAGGGTCCTGAGGCAGGGTATGTCTAGTGACTGAGGAGTAGCAAGGCAGCCAGTGTGGCTGGAGAGGAGTCAGCAAGGGGAGAGGGTAGGAGACAGGACAGAGAGGCCATGGGCCAAGAGAAGGCTGAGCATATAGGGCCTATAGCCATTGTCAGGATTTGGCTTTTGCTCTAAATGAGCTGAGAGTCAATGCAAGGTTTTGAGCAGAAGAGGACAGGATCTAATCTATGCATTAAAGGGATTTCTCTGGTTGCTGTGTCAGCAATAGACTGCAGAGGAGAAGATAGTTGCCAGTAATCCTGGCCAGAGATGAAGGTGATACACCCAGGATGGTAGCACTGTTTCAGTCACCATTGCTGTGTAACAAACAACCCCAAGATTCAGCAGCTTAAAGCAATAATCATCTTAATATGCTCATGAACTTGGGCTAGGCATGGACGGGGATGGGATGGTTTTTCTTGCTCTATGGCCTCTCAGATGTCAGCTGGAAGGACTCAAAGGCAGAGTATGACTCAACAACTGAGGGCTGGAATCATCTAGAAGCCCCAAACTGGGAAGGCTTGAAGAGCAGGAATGCTTACACAAGGCATCTCCGTGTAGCCCAGCCTTCCTCACAACATGGCGGTCCCAGAACATTTGGACTTTTTACATGGCCACTCAGGGCTCCAAGAACGGGTGTGCCAGTGAGCAGGCTCAAAAGCCACATAAAGTCACTTCTGCCATATTCTAATGGTTAAAGCTATCACAAGCCCATTCATACTCAAGTAGAGGACATGGAGCCCACTTCTCAAGGGACCATATTCTAAAACAACTACTGAGGATCTTCAGAGCAACTTGAAAGTTTCTTGTGTTGGCTGATGCAGGAGGCACAGGGAAGAATCAGAACTGCCTTTGTGCACCTGGGGCTCACAGCCCAGTAACCAATGTAGATAACTCCCTCCCTGTGGACGGCCAAAGAAGAGCCCCAGCCCAGCTTGGCTGGTTAGGGCAGGCTTCCTGGAAGAGGTGACATGTGAGCTGAGTCTTAAAGAATGAGGGCATCTGGCCAAAAGGATCGTGCATCCCAGGACAAGGAGAAATAGGAACTCTCATTTAGGGAGACAGGAGAGTGAATGCTTGAGAGGTAGATTCTGGCACCAACCATCTGGGTTTGAATCCTGCCTCACCCCTTCTGGTGGGCAACTTTGGACAGGCTACCTGTCCTTTCTGAGCCTTGGCTTATTCACCTGTAAGACAAGAGTGATAATACTTGCACTGCCTTCAAGAGAGGAAATGCACGTGGAGGTGACTGTAAGACAGAAAAAACCTCAGCTATTCAGCTCCGATTAGGAAATTCCACAGGGTGGACGTCTCACTCAGCCTCCCTGGTTGCAAAGATGTGGAAACAGGCAGAGACTTGACCCATGTCACCCAGCACAGAAGAGGGAACTGGCATCATACACCAGTGACCTGCCACAACCTGACCTCTCCCTGCTTCCTCCTTCTCATCCCCCCAAGTTCCCTTTGGAAAAGGTGGGAAAGGGATACCACTTTTTCCTTCTCTATGCCCCTGGCCTGCTTCCACCCACTACCCCATCCCCACCACCAAAAGAATCCTGTGAGGGCTCCAAAGAGGTCACAACCTGGAGGTAGGACCTTGAGATCACTCTGTGCTCTGATAAAGAGCCACACTATGTCCCCCCATCCAGCCTGCACTCTCCATGTCCCTCGCCAGCAGGAATTCCTCAGTCCAGCATGGAGTTCCGGTCAATTTTATGGGCCAGCCACAAGCAGACAAATGGAGAAGAAAAACATCCCTCCGGAGTCCTGCTCAGCTCTCAAAATCTGATTTCCGCTCAGCCGGAAGGAGGCTGGGCTGCTTTAACCCTCTGCGGGAGGCAACCACAGGGTCTGATTCAAGATCCTCCTGCTCCCTGCCCTGCCTTCCCACTGCACAGACTCGCTTCCTTCCCCGGCAGCTCCTACTCTGCCCTCCACCCTACCCCTTGGCAGAACTGCCTCAAAGGCCCCAGATCCTAGTTTACGATCTTCATCAAAGCGTCCACTTGCCATGAGCCTACTGTGTGCCAGTCACCACACAGAGCTCCTAATGAACATGGGCTCTGGGCAAGTCCGGAGAACAGAGTGGGAAAGCACTCAGGGTGGGGCGGAGTCATGACCAGCTTTGAGATTCTGCTCTGCCTGTAAGATCTTGACCAAAGTCCCTGAACCTTGCTGGGTCTGAGTGCCCCATTTGCAAAATGGGCTTAATAATAGAACCTACCTTATAGGATTGCTGTGCACATTAAATGAGATCGGGGAGATAAAGTGTTCAGCACGTGACCCTATACAATGTATTGTCATCATGACCCCCTTTCTCTACAGAAACCCAACAGGGGGCGGCGCCTGTGGCTTGAGGAGTAGGGCACTGGCCCCATATACCAGAGGTGGTGGGTTCAAACCCAGCCCCGGCCAAAAACTGCAACAACAACAAAAAAAGAGTTGCCATTTTATGGGCAGTGCCTGTGGTTCATAGGAGTAGGACGCCGGCCCCATATACCAGAGGTGGGGGGTTCAAACCCTGCCCGAGCCAAAAATTGCAAACAAAACAAAACAAAACCAGAAACCCACAGGGTGGACGTGGTCACCCACATTTTACAAAAGGGACAAGTAAAGCTCTTGGGTACCCCTTTACTTGCTCTGTGCCTCACTTTCTCCAATTATCAATCAAAACTCCAAACCCTGAATTTACTCTTTGGTATTGTTTAATACGGTCTGTGCTGATTATTTACTGTTTCTGTATTTGTGAATTCGCCTACTTGCTTAAATTTATTTGTAACCCCCAAATCAATACTTGCAGGACCATTTGTGGTCATTGATGAACATGCCAGGGTTAATGAAAATGTGGGGTCATCTGATGTCTGTGTTTCCAGCTGAGGGCAAACAAGTTGGTGGACACACCACCTTGTTTCAGCCCTCATGCTATAAACACGTGTCCTTTTCACAGTCTATTTAGTGCCACGTTTCACAAATTTGTGTGTTTCTGTTGGTGATGTCACTATCTAAGATAACCCTAAAGGTAGTGCAAAGGTGCTGTCTAGTATCCCTAGGCACAAGAAGGCTGTGGTTCGCCTTACAGAGAGGTTAATGTGAGTCAGATGAGCTTCATTCAGCCACGAGGTTTAATGCTGTTGATTGTGAGTTCGGTGGAAAGGCCGGAAGCAATGGCTCATGCCTGTAACCCTAGCACTCTGGGAGGCTGAAGCGGGTGGATTGCCTGAGCTCACAGGTTAGAGACCAGCCTGAGCCAGCGCAAGACTTCATCTCAAAAAATAGCCTGGCATTGTGGGGTGGGCACCTGTAGTTCCAGTTACTCAGGAGACGGAGGCAAGAGAATTGCTTGAGCTCAAGAGTTTGAGGTTGCTATGAGCTATGACACAATGGCACTCTGCCAAGGGTGACAAAATGAGACTCTGTCTCAAACAAACAAACAAACAAACAAAAAAGGAATAAGAGGGTGTCTTTCAACAGACACACATCAAAAAAAGGTTATGTATTGGTCAGTTGTTGAAAATGTGACCAGAGAGTTTCATAAGAGCCTAACCCTGTATTTCCGCTAAGAGCAATAGATCAGTATTCACTAGCTCAGTGCCTATGATGACTTTCTAGGACATAAGTCCAGCGAATAATCAAAATTGGCTTTACTTTTAAGGTTTTGGTGTCTTACATATGAAAATAATATCTGGGAGGCATTTTGGTGAGCTAGAGTTATAGTTAACAACCCCACAAGTTGGTGTCTTAAAACAACCATTTTCTTATGCTGACAGATTCTGCCGTTCAGGATTCAGAATGGGCACAGCAGTGAAGGTTTGTCACTGCTCCACAATGTCTGAGGCTTTCTCTGGGAAGACTCAAGGGTGAGGTGACTCAATAGCTGGGCCTAGACTCCCCTGAAAACATCTTGACTCATTGTTCCTTGAGCTGGGTGGGCTGAAAGGATAGAACCACTGATCAGAAGCACATTCCTGTGGCCTCTCTGTGTGGCCTGGGCTTCCTCACATTATGGTGGACAACCTCAGGGCATTCAAACTTGTTAGGTGGCAACTCAGCTCCAAGCAAGAGTGCTCTTGTGAACAAGGCAGAAGTTGCATGTTCTTTTATGACCAGCTTCAGAAGTCACATAGGGTCACTTCTGCCAAATTCAATTGGTCAAAGCAGCCACAAGCCTGCTCAGACTCAAAAGGAGGGGACATAGACCCCAGATCTTGATGAGAAGAATGGATATCATGTTTTTAAACCATCAAAACTGCTCGGCGCCTGTGGCTCAAGCGGCTAAGGCGCCAGGCACATACACCTAAGGTGGCGGGTTTGAATCCCCAGCCCGGGCCCACCAAACAACAATGATGGCTGCAACCAAAAAATGGCCGGGCGTTGTGGCAAGAGCCTGTAGTCCCAGCTACTTGGGAGGCTACGGCAGGAGACTTGCTTGAGCCCAGGAGTTGGAGGTTGCTGTGAGCGTGATGCCATGGCACTCTACCCAGGGGGATAGCTTGAGGCTCTGTCGCAAAAAAAAAAAAAAAAAAACATCAAAACTGTTAACACAGACCTAAGGAAATGAGAGACCCAAGTCCAAATCTTGACTCTGTCTGGGTCCTAACTGGGTGATCTTGGACAAGATCCTTAACTCCTTGGGGTTCCAATGTCCCCTTCTGTAAAGTGATGATAATTACAGTACCTGGTTTCTGGGATGGCAAGAATGACGCGAGACACTGGGTGTAAAGCAGTTAGTTCAATGCCAAGTACATAGTGTGCTATAGATGGTGATGGTGTGAGGCCTCCATGTATTGATACTGGTTTGCTTACACTTAGTTACATATAACTGAAACCTAATATAGGACTTACCAAATCAGAGGGGTTATATTCAAGAGGTTGGGGACTAGTGCAGCTGCTCAAAGAAATCACTGAGGACCCAAATACTCTGGCTTTCCACTCAGCCATCTTTAGCATGTGACTGTTGTCTGCATGGTTCCAAATTGGCTACTGTACCTCCAAGAATTGCATCTCCATGCTTGGCGCCCATAGCACAGTGGTTATAGCACCAGCCACATACACTGAGGGTGGCAGGTTTGAACCACACCCAGGCCAGCTAAACAACAATGACAACTGCAACAACAAAAAAAAATAGCTGGGCAATGTAGTGGGCACCTGTAGTCCCAGCTCCTTGGGAGGCTCAGGCAAGAGAATCACTTAAGCCCAAGAGTTGGAGGTTTCTGTGAGCTGTGAAGCCACAGTACTCTACCAAGGGTGACATAGTAAGACTCTGTCACAGAAAAAAAAGAGGCTCGGCGCCTGTGGCTCAAGCAGCTAAGGCGCCAGCCACATACACCTAAGGTGGCGGGTTCAAATCCCCAGCCCGGGCCTGCCAAACAACAATAATGGCTGCAACCAAAAAATGGCCGGGCGTTGTGGGGGGGGCCTGTGGTCCCAGCTACTTGGGAGGCTGAGACAGTAGACTCGCTTGAGCCCAGGAGTTGGAGGTTGCTGTGAGCTGTGATGCCATGGTACTCTACCCAGGGGGATAGCTTGAGGCTCCGTCTAAAAAAAAAAAGAATTGCATCTCCATTACAGGCAGGAAGGTGAAGGGTAACAGGCAAAAGCCTTCTCAGGGGACTCTGTCATTTCATTTGGAGAAGCAGGCCCTCCTTGGGAACTTCTATCTTCATCTCATCGGTCAGAATGAGCCACATAGGAGGCTGCAAAGAAGCTGAGCTGCAAGGAGGCTGAGCAGAGAAGCATTTATAGCTAGGTCCACCGCTGTCCTACACAAATCAGGGTTGATAAAGAGAAGGGATGGATATGGTATAGGTACATAGCAGCATCTTCATGCCAGCCCAGGAGAAAAATCCACAAATGCACCTGCTGTGCCAGCATTGCCAGTGGCCATTGAGGTTAGAGTAAAACACAATTTCATCGAGAGGCACCCTCATTTAAGGTACCTGAGACCCCCTATATTTCATCCAAGCTGCCTCCCTGAGGAAGCTTTCCTAGATTTCTCCATGTTTCTAATCTCTCACTTTTCCACTGAAATTCTATTCTCTTAGTTGGGCTACCAAAGGTAGAACTGGGGGACAATATGAACTGCCAAGGTCGGAGTTCTGGGGCCTACTCTTCAACTTACTGGATAGCCTGCAGGGAGAGCATTGCCCATTGTACAGTCACCAGCACTGGTGTCAAGATTAACCTGAGCCAGGTGGACATCTGGACCGGATAAATTATATAGCACTTCCTTCAACTTGATAGTCTTTAAGTATCAGCCCAATATTTCCTTAGAGGGATGGAAATAGAGGAGAGCAATATCAGCGATTCCCTACTGGCCCCAAACTTGCATATTTTGCTGAGCTCTACTCATCATAATTGGAGCTCTGCAGCTAACTGGGCCCATTCCCTGTGGAGAAGAGTTTTGTGAGCATCTGAACTTAAACTACCCTTGGAGATGGTCTTCCCTGCTTATCCTCACCAAAAGAAACTTACCAAAGAATTTCTGTTCACTTGCTAGCTGTGCAACCTTAGGCAAATTACTTAACCTCTCTGTTCCTCAGTCTATTTATCTGTAAAATGGGACTATTAGTAGTACTTAGCTCATAAGGCTATTCTGAGGATTAAATGAGAAAGTGCTTAGAAGAAGTGCCTGGCATATAGCAACACCTCAATATTATTATTATTTAATATTATTTCAATTTACATTGCACTTTCCCTGAGAGACTTGACAAAGAACACATTTTTCCTTGAAATTTTTCATTTCTAATGATATACTGGTGTCCCCTAGAGAATGTGGCTCTGGGTATATACCTGTGCATCCTCCTCTTAACCCATCTCTGCCTGGTAATAGCACCCACCTGCTTGTATCCACTCACACCTAAGCAGATGTCACTGATAACAATCTGGAGAAATGTCTGCTCCACAGTTGTATCAATTAGGTGTGTGGGTGTTGGGGAAGAGTCTGTAGTCAAATAAGCCTAGAAAATGCAGACTGAAATGAAGCTCAGTGGGCTTATTTGTTGCAGGATTTCTCAGAGCCTTTAACATGCTAATATCTTGCAATTCTCTTGAAGGGGGATGCAAAATGTAGCTTCCTAGACTTTTTGGTCATGTTACCCTGTGCATCCACCAGAATAATTATTCCTAAGAATTCACTCTTGAAAATGATGGCTTGGAGAGGTCTTGGAGGGACTGAGTTCCAGTGGTGGAAGGGGGTCAGCTCCACACCAGAGGAGCCACATGGATTAGCAGAGCAGTCTCATTTACGTGTCTGTTTAACACCCTCATTCAACAGATATTACTGGATGCCTATTATATTTCATGTACTGATCTGGGTTTCAATCTTGTTCTCTAAGAACTTTGATGGGATGAGGCAAGCGGGGAAAACTGCTCTCAGGCCAAATTCTGCTTCTGTCACCTGCTGGTTTTGCGATCTTAAGAAAACCCCATGTTAGAATTAAATAGTGGTAATAGCTTACACTCAGCCTGTACCATGTCCCAGGACTGTTATAAATACTACATACATTGGCTCCTTTAGTCCTCACAACAATCCCATGTGCTAGGCCCTCTGTGAGCCCTGTTTACAGATGAGAAAAACTAAGGTCCAGAAAAGTTTGCTAAATTCCCCAAGATCACACAGCTGGTAAGTGGCAGAGCTAAGATTTGAACTCAGGCAGTCAAGCTCCCAAATCTGCAAATTTAACTACGTGACACTCTACTATCTTCAGAGATAACACCTATGGCAGACATCACGACTTCTTTCCCAATATCCATTCTTCTCTTCTTCTCTGTCCAAAGAAACCCAGTGTTCACCTGTGTATGTGGCCACCTGCTGCCACAAAGACTACATTCCCAATGGCCTACATCATAAGGTCCCAAAGCAATAGATGCAGAGAGAAAGGAACACTCAGACATTGTTGGTGGGACTACAGATTAGTGTGACCTCTATGGAAAGTAGTATGGAGAGTCCTCAAAGAACTAGAAGTAGACCTACCATTTGATCCTGGATTCCACTACTAAGTATTTGCCCCCAAAGAAAAAAAGGACATTTATCCCAAAGCCATTTGCATTCGAATGTTTATAGCAGCACAATTCACAGTTGCAAAGATGTGGAAACTACCCAAGTGCCCTTCAATACATGAGTGAGTGGATTAATAAACTGTGGTATATGTATATACTATGGAATATTATTCAGCCATAAAAAGATGGAGATTTTGTATCTTTTTTAACAACTTAGATGGAATTGGAATCACAAGAATGGATAAACAAACAGCACATGTCCTCAATACTAAATTGGAACTAGTAGATGAATACCTACATGTTCACATGAGAGAAAAATTCAATGAAATTCAATAGGGTAGGGGAAGGGGTTGGGTAAATTCCCACTCAAGGGGTACATTGTATGATACACGGCATACTTCTGGGGTGAAAGATACACCTACAACTCGGACTTTAACCTAATAGAAGCAAACTATGTACTCTAATCTTATGTATCTTCATGTATATATCTATTTTTTTAAGACAGAGTCTTAAACCTCACTTTGTCACCCTCAGTAGTGTACCGTGACACCGTAGCTCACAGCAACCACAAACTCTTGGGCTCAAGTGATTCTCTTGTCTCAGCCTCCCAAGTAGCTGGGACTATAGGCACCTGCCACAATGCCTGGCTATTTTTTAGAGACAGGGTCTTGCACTTGCTCTGGCTGGTCTTGAACCTGTGAGCTCAGGTGATCCACCAGCCTCCCAGAGTGCTAGGATTACAGTCGTTGAGCCACTACCAAAAAAAGCTGATATTACCAAATAAATTTTAAAAGGTGAGTTCAATTTAAAAAAAATTTTTTTCATTTATGTTTTAAGTTTAAATCTTTAATCCAGTGAGAGTCTATCTTAAATAATGGTGAGAGGTATGGGTCCAGTTTCAGTCTTCTACAGGTCGCCAGCCAGTTCACCCAGCACTATTTGTTAAATAGGGAATCTTTTCCCCACTCAATGTTTTTAATTGGCTTGTCAAAGATCAAATAACGGTAAGTAGCTGGGTTCATCTCTTGGTTCTCTATTCTGTTCCATACATCTACTTCTCTGTATACTAGAAGAAAGTGCAGGGAAAACTCTTGAAGAAATTGGCCTGTGTGAATATTTTATGAGGAGGACCCCCAGGGCAATTGAAGCAACATCAAAAATACACTACTGGGACCTGATCAAACTAAAAAGCTTCTGTGCAGCCAAGAAAACAGTAAGTAAAGCAAGCAGACAGCCGTCAGAATGGGAGAAGATATTTGCAGGTTATGTCTCCCACAAAGGTTTAATAACCAGAATCTACAGAGAACACAAACGTATTAGCAAGAAAAGAACAACTGATCCATCTCAGGGTGGGCAAGGGACTTGAGGAGAAACTTCTCTGAAGAAGACAGGTGCATGGCCTGCAGACACATGAAAAAAATGCTCATTAGCCTTAATCATCAGAGAAATGCAAATCAAAACTACTTCGAGATATCATCTAACTCCAGTAAGATTAGCCCACATCACAAAATCCCAAAACCAGAGACGTTGGCCTGGATGTGGAGAAAAGGGAACACTTCCACACTGCTGGTGGGAATGCAAACTAATATGTTCCTTTTGGAAAGATGTTTGGAGAACACTTAGAGATCTAAAAATAGGCCTGCTATTCGATCCTATAAGTCCTCTACTAGGTATATGTCCAGAAAACCAAAAATCACATTACAACAAAGATATATATACTAGAATGTTTATTCCAGCCCAATTCATAATTGCTAAGTCATGGAAGAAGCCCAAGTGCCCATTGACCCATGAATGGGTCAATAAATTGTGGTATATGTACACCATGGAATATTATGCAGCCTTAAAGAAAGATGGAGACTTTACCTCTTACGTGTTTACATGGATGGAGCTGGAAAATATTCTTCTTAGCAAAGTATCTCAAGAATGGAAGAAAAAGTATCCCATGTACTCAGCCCTACTATGAAACCAATTCATAGCTTTCTTATGAAAGCTATAACCCGGCTCGGCGCCTGTGGCTGAAGTGGCTAAGGCACCAGCCACATACACCTAAGGTGGCGGGTTCAAATCCAGCCCGGGCCCGCCAAACAACAATGATGGCTGCAACCAAAAAAAAAATAGCCAGGCGTTGTGGCGGGCGCCTGTGGTCCCAGCTACTTGGGAGGTGGAGGCAGGAGACTTGCTTGAGCCCAGGAGTTGGAGATTGCTATGAGTGATGCCACAGCACTCTACCCAGGGGGACAGCTTGAGACTCTGTCTCAAAAAAAAAAAAAAAAGCTATAACCCAATTATAGCCCAAGAAGAAGGAGAAAGTGGAGAGAAAGTGGAGAGGAAGGGGAGAGGAGGGGGAGGATGGGTGGAGAGTAGTTGGTGGGACCACACCTATGGTGCATCTTACAAGGGTACATGTGAAATTTACTAGGCGTAGAATATAAATGTTTTAACACAATAACTAAGAAAATGCTGTGAAGGCTATGTTGACCAATTTGATGAAAATATTTCAAATTGTATATAAAACTAGCACAGTGTACCCCATGATTGCATTAATGTACACAGCTATGATTTGATAAAAAATAATAATAAAATATAGATTATTACAAGTAAAAAAAAAAAAAAAGAATACATTCTTGGCCAGGCACAGCGTCTCACACCTATAATCCTAGCACTCTGGGAGATCAAGGCAGGTGGATTGCTTGAGTTCAGGAGTGTGAGACCAGCCTGAGTAATAGCAAGACTCTGCCTCTACTAAAAATAGAAAAAATGAGGCAAAAGGATTGCTTGAGCCCAAGAATTTGATGTTGCTGTGAGCTATAATGCCATAGCCCTCTAGTCAAGGCACCAGAGCGCGACTCTGTCTTAAAAAAAAAACAAAAAACAAAACTACATTCTTGACCTCCTTTTCAGTTATATGGTCACATAACAATATCTGGTCAACAATATGTGAGCAGAAGTGAAAGTGGAACTCGCAGGCAAGTGTCCTCGAAAGGTGAAGCATGCTCTTCCTTCTTCTGCATATTTCTCCTTTTTGCCAGTTGGAATGAGACAGAATGGCTCCCATAGTCATTTTGGTCCAGAAGACAACTTAGGAAGTGAAAATAACAAGCAAAAAGACAGACAGAAACTGGGTCCCTGACACTGTCTGTTTTAGTTATGTAATGTTGCATAACAAAGCACCCTAAACCTAGGGGTTTACAACATCAAAAATAATTTATTATCTTATCTTTCTTTCCCTTTTTGTTTTCTTTTTGAGACAGAGTCTCACTATGTTGCCCTCAGTAGAGTGCTATGGTGTCACAGCTCACAGCAACCTCAAACTCTTGGGCTTATTTTTTGTTGCGGTTGTCATTGTTGTTTAGTTGGCCAGGGCTGGGTTTGAACCCACCAGCCTTGGTGTACATGGCTGGCACCGTAACCACTGTGCTATAGGCGTTGAGCCTTTCTTTGCCTTCCTGAATTATCCTTTCTACTTTTCATGATTCCTGTGGGTCAGGAATTCAGAGTCCACATCCAAGGAGGTTCATTCACATGGCCAGCAAGCTGGCCTCAGTTCCTTTTTGCACAGGACAGCTTGAGTGTCCCCATGGCATAGTGGCTACTGTCCCCAGAGTAAATGATTCAGGAGAACAAGGTGGAAGCTCAATGCCTTTATGAGCTTCACTCAGAAGACACAACCTCTCACTTCTGCCATCATCTTTTGTCACATAAGTCAGATCCAATTCAATGACAGTGGGGTCAACACAAGGGGCGAATGCCAGGAGGCCAGGGTCATCAGGGGCCATCTCACAGGCTGGCTTCCACACCATGAATGCACCTTGAATGTGAGAGAGAAATACAGTTTTACCTTGTTTAACTGAACTTAAGGTTGTGATTAATACACATTTTGATACAAATTAAGCCCTCAATAAATGCAAATAAGGATGATTCTTTTTCTCTAATTGGACTGTATCTTCTATTGCCCTGTCTACACACAAACACACACATGTACCACCATGTTCCAGGTTGGTTTGGTAAAGGTAGTTATGGGAGGCCTTTTCATTCATTCATTCATTCATGTATCCATTATTGCCCACAATGCGGTAGGCTCTGGCCTAGGACACATTCCCTGCCCCAGAGAATGCACAGTCTAGGGAGGGAAGCAAGCACAATGAGAGGGAAACCAACCCATTTCTTTGGCACCACGAAAGTGATATGGGGAAAGTAGTCCCTTGCATCCTACTGCTGGGTACATGGGCTGAGGTAGCCGTCAGGGACTGCAGTACTAAGCCAACTGTATGTATTCTCTCCATCCTAGTGATCCAGCCCCTGGGTGCATATCCCAGAAAACACACACAGGACTCATCAGAGTCATTCATCACAGCTTTGCTTGGGGAGGTAGGAGGCAGCCAGTGCCCATGACTACGGGAATAGAAAAAGAAGGCATGGCCTTGCAGGCACACCACATATACTAAGCAGCAGTGGGCAGCCATGGACTGGAGTTAAGCTCAGCACACAGAGAAGTGTCGAGGGAACAAACAAAATAACTGAAGAATCAGGTCTATAGAAACTGCCATTTGTGAACATTGACAACCCACTTACACAAGTCATTGCCATATGCATTTTATAAGGACACCTTTATATCCAAAGACGGGCATCAAAGATACTAGAGCGAGAGCCTTGTAGTGGAAGAGAAATGGGAGCAGGGAGTCGGGGAAGAAGTCAAAATGTGGTGTGATGACACTATGGGACTTGGCACTAAGGTGGAGGAGGAACGGTAAAAAGGGCTTCACCATGATGCCACACTGAACCTCACAGAGGACCCAAAGGGTCAGCACACCAGGCAGGGACGAGTGCAGGTGGCAAAGGCTCAGAGATGTTCAGAGGCAGGGCCTCCAAGGAGCTGCACGTGCTTCAGTGGGACTGAAGCCCAGGGTGCCGATGATGAGAGAGTCAGGGGCCAGTTGCTATTCTCTCAGCCTATAAGACTTTCCTCTCTTACCTGGCGGACTCCTACTCAGCATTCACAGGCCTCTGGGATACCTCTGAAGCTGTGTGGTTGGGGAGGGTATAAGAGTTTGGAGTCAGACTAACCTGAGCTCCCACACCGGCCCACTGAGTGACCTCAAGCCAGTCATTTCCCCTTCTCTGAACCTTGGTTTCTTCACCTGTAAAATGGGTATAAATGGCAATACCTATCTCAGAAGGTTATGATGGGCAGGAAGTGAGATGAACAAAATATACAAAGTCTCTGCCTCATGGAGCTTATATTCTGTTGAAAGGAGCGAGATAGTAGGCAAATAAATATGGAATGTATCCACCACTGTATATTCCCCCCGTACCCAGAACTGTGCTTAACACATAGCAGGTACTCCATTCATATTTCTGTAATAGAATAAAAGAATGAATGAATAAAAGGCAATGATAAATGCTACAGAAAGAAAGCAGGGTAAGGGGAAGAGGAAGAGCTAGGGGTGCTGGTGGTAGGAGGGGCAGTTACTGCTTTTGTTCTGGTGGCCTAAAATGGAAGGCCTCCCAGAAATGGGATTTAGATGAAGATTCAAACGAAGTAAGGGAATAAGCTATGGGGATATTCTGGGGACAGTGGTGCCAGGCAGAAAGGGCTCTAGGGATAATGAGGGGCAATGTGGCTGGAGTAGAGTGGGCAAAGAACAAGTGGAGCTGAGGTCTTCTGTGTAAGTTTTGCAGTTGTCATTGCTGTGAAGCTGGCCCTGGGTTGGGTTTGAACCCCCCTTCCCAGGTGTATGTGGCTGGCACTGTAACCGCTGTGCTACGGGTGCCAAGCCAGTCTCTTCTGTGTAAGTAGACTGAGAATGTGGAAGGAAGCCGGGCCTGGTGGCTCACACCTGTAATCCTGGCACTCTGGGAGGCCGAGGCAGGTGGACTGCCTGAGCTCACAAGTTTGAGACCAGCATGAGTCAGAGCAAGACCTTGTCTCTAGGCTCGGCGCCTGTGGCTCAAGTGGCTAAGGTGCCAGTCACATACACCTAAGCTGGCAGGTTCGAATCCAGCCCAGGCCCGCCAAACAACAATGACGGCTGCAATCAAAAAATAGCCAGGTGTTGTGGTGGGTGCCTGTAATCCCAGCTACTTGGGAGGCAGAGGCAGGAGAATTGCTTGAGCCCAGGAGCTGGAGGTTGCTGGGAGCTATGATGCCACAGCACTGTACCAAGGGGGACAAAGTGAGACTCTGCCTCAAGAATTAAAAAAAAAGAATATGGCCAGAGCACTTTCCGCACTCCTAGCAGTTAGGCCAAGAACAGAGTCAACACTGCTCAGCCTTTTCCTAGGGGGTTGGCTGGCACCAGGCCCTAACAACAGTATGGAGCACTCACTGTGTGCCAGACCCCAGTTGTATTGGCATCAACTCCCAGAACCATCACCAGCCCTGGGATTGGGTACTATTATTATCCCCAGCTTTCAGAGCAGGAAACTGAGACTCCAAGAAGCAGCTAACCTTGGACCTGGAACTGGGTCTCTCTGATGCCAGACTCTGGCTTACTCCCACCACATTGTCCTGAAACTTTTTGTTTACAGTTTCCTTTCCCCTCCTGGCTACAGAAGGCCTGCCTCAGTCTCATTCATGGTTTTATTTTACTCCCGGGGTCCCAGGTGTCAAAACTAGCCTAAGAAGCAAATGGACGGATGAGCCTACCAGACAAGCCCCCTGCTCTGCCTTCCCAGCCCAGTCCACGCCCTGTTTGGCATCTCCAGTGCAAGCTGGAATTGGGAGGGGGCTGGACAGAGGAATTTCAAGCTTCTTGAGGGTCAGGAGCAAAGAGGAGGGGGAGAAAGGAGAGAAAGCGAAAGTGAAGGGAACTGGGAGCCCCTGTGAGGAGGCGCAGACAGGGAAGGAAATCTCCCGGGTAATAATTCATCAGCTCAGGAAGCAGCAGCCTGGCCTGGGGCTGCATGTGGGACTGGCCATGTGGGAAGGGGGGCCATGCAGGCTGCTTCTTCTCCTCCCCAAAGCCCAGCCTGGCCAGGGTCATGGTCAAATGGTGGAGGGGGTGGGGATCCAGGTGTGAGAACAGACTGTCCTGGAAGACTCTGGGTCCTGAAGACTTAAGGGGCTCCCAGCAGTCTCAGGAAACCCCTCAAGCCCCACCCCCACCTCCCTTCTGGCCTGAGTCAGGGAAGCCCAGAAGGCCCAACTTGGCAGAGCCAGGAGGCATCTTCAAGAAAGCTGAGGCTCAGAGTAGTTAAAAGGTACCCAGAAGCCTTTCAGCTCTGTTCTCTGTGCTCTCTCTGCTACACTGGCTGACATTTGGGCTGAAGAAAAAAATTATTTTGAAGGCCAGTTTAACCAGTGCTTGAGATGGAGCTGGGAGGAAGACCTAAGTGAGATGCAGACCCCAGCAGCCATGTCAGCTCAGACATTCTTCCCAGTGCCTCTGAAAAGGGCAATCCAAGGTTTTTGGAAGGAAGGAAGGCATTGGTGAAAGACAGCCTGTGTGTGTTGATATAGGGGGTGAGGAGTGGGACTCTAAGAGGTAGTGAAGCCAAGCAGGCTGGAGATAGCACCCCCTACCCCTGACCTGTAACATGGACGGCCAGAGCTCCCTTATCTGTCAGTCAGGTGTACTGTCTTATAACTTCAACTGGGCACACAGTAGAGCACCCAGCACAGGGGTCTGGCACCTAGTAGGACCTCAACCAAAATGTCAGCTCTGTGAGCCCAGAGTTTGTTTTGTTCAGGTCTATATCCTCAGACCTAAAATTATGCCTGACACATAGTAGGGACCCAATTAATATTTGTCAAATGAATAAAGCTGCTGGTGTTTGTGCATTTTGGTTTTGTTGAGCCTGAGTGTTTGGTTTTTGTTTTTAATTTTTTGTTCTTTTTAAGTTTGTCCTCAGGGACGTGATACTGTCAAGTCCTTATTTGGAAAGATTATAGCGTTTCTCCAAGTGTCCTCCTTGGATAGCATCACCATCATCACCAGCTTGTACAAAATGTGGATTCCTGGGCCCCATTCCAGAAATGTTGAATCAGAATGGGGGCAATCTGGGACTCTGTAATGGCCAAAGCCCCTTCCCTGATTCTTCGGCACATAAAAGTAGCAAAATGACAGGTTTAGAATTTGAGAATTTCAGGAAGACCTGAACTAGGTTCTCTGCAATCCACCTTCCGACCCAGGAAACTAAAGCCAAGAGAGAAGATATCTGCCTTCAAGATGGTCTAGACTGAGGCACGAAATTCGGATCTGGGCGCGCCCCAGCCTACCCGTCCAGACCTCCAGCCTTTGCCCCGCTCGACGGTGGGGACTAGGAGCCTTCGGGGTGGGCCACTAGCTCCAGGGCCGCTTTCAACCTGGGGAACGGGGGCGGTGGGCGCGTCGCCATTGGCCGGGGCGCGGCAAGAGCCTTCCCATTGGTCGGGAAGAGCCCTCCGCCCCCACCCCCGGCCTGGGCGGCCTCGTGATTGGTCCCTTCCTCGGCTATAAGGCGGCGGCCGGCTGGGCCGTGGGAGCGCGCGGGAGCGCACTGCTGGGCGCGGCTAATCTACCGACCAGCGCCCTGAGGGACACTGCCTGCTCCCATGGCGTTCGCGCTGCTGCGCCCCGTCGGCGCGCACGTGCTGTATCCGGACGTGCGGCTGCTGAGCGAGGACGAGGAGAATCGCAGCGAGAGCGATGCTTCGGACCAGTCGTTCGGCTGCTGCGAGGGCCTAGAGGCGGCGCGGCGTGGCCCGGGCCCCGGGGGCGGGCGGCGGACAGGCGGTGGCCCGGGCCCCGTCGTGGTGGTGCGACAGCGGCAGGCGGCCAACGCGCGGGAGCGGGACCGCACGCAGAGCGTGAACACAGCCTTCACGGCGCTGCGCACGCTCATCCCCACCGAGCCCGTGGACCGAAAGCTATCCAAAATCGAGACACTGCGCCTAGCGTCCAGCTACATCGCACACCTAGCCAACGTGCTGCTACTGGGCGACGCCGCCGACGACGGGCAGCCGTGCTTCCGTGCGGCCGGCAGTGCCAAGAGCTCTGTCCCCGCTGCCGCCGACGGCGGCCGTCAGCCGCGCTCCATCTGCACCTTCTGCCTCAGCAACCAGCGCAAGGGGGTGAGTGCCTGGGAGCCGGTACTGCAGTTGACCCGGGGCCGGGCCTCTCCAGGTACCAAAGAGAGGCAGAGACCTCAGTGAGGCCAGGGGGGAAGTGCCATGGAAATGGGGCGTGCAACACAAGCCCAGGGTTTGGTGTGGAATAGATCCACCCATTTAACGTCCCCCAAACTGAAATGACTCAGGGAAGCCCAGAGTTCGGGTCTGATTTAATTGCTCTTTGAAGGGTACGCCCTCCAACTAAAGGTGCGCTGCACATCCTTCCTTCAAGAGGAGGTGAGGAAAGAATAACTAAGGCTCCTGTGCTAGCTCCTTATCTGTGCTCGATGAGCGTCTTAGCCTCTTTTTTACCCTCACAGAATCCTGTCTGGCAGGTAGTTTTCTGCCCACTTTGTCCCTGATGAGGATTTGAGGCTCAGAGAGATGAAATCACATGCCGGCATTCACTCAGCTAGGAAGGCAGGATGCAGGCTCTGCATTGGTTGGGTATGTGTTGCCCTGAGCTTCTCCCACCTTGAAATAATTGTTCCCAATTCTAAGACCTTATCCAAGAGCAGGAGACTGAGAAGAGAGGGAGACACATACCCCAATCAAGAGCCTGCAGTACCCAGCTGATATGCAGAAGAAGAAAAGAAGGGGGTCCCCAGAGACAGCACCCAGCCTCCAACGGGATGTAGTGGTGGGAGAGTGGTGACACTCCTGGGTCAGCTGAACAGAGCTGGAGTTAACCTCCTGTGGTGTTCCTGGGTAAGGACATGAACCAGGCTGGTAGGGTATGGGTGGGCAGTGGGGAGCTCTCTTGGCTGAAAGTTACCCCAGGTACCAAGGAGCCTGCTGCATCTTTATCCTCTCCCCTTTCTGGCATGGGCTTTTCCTAGTAAAGGAGCTGGTGTGACAACTTCGGATTCCAGCAGCTTTCCCCATTTACGTCTGGGGCAGCTGAGGCTGGGAGAGCCCTGCCTGGCTTTTGGTGACCAAGTGAAAACCACATGGGGAATGGGAGTCAGGCCTCTGACTCCCTGGTCTTTGGTTCTCACGGCCACCCTCAGTTTCTTGCTCCACTCTGTTCTGGGGAGGCCTTTGTGCCCTGGCCTCAGACCACCCACTCTGGCTCATCAAACTCCAGACCTGGCTTCTCACTACTTAGCTGCCTTACTTTCCCTGAATCAGTCTTCTTAGCCTTAACTACTACCTTCTTGAGGGTCCCTGCCGCTTCCAGCTGTGGCCCCCAGTCAATACCCTAGGCTGAGCTGGAAAGCCAGGGGTGGACCTTTAGAGGTCCAGCCTGGGGTGCAAAGGGCTGATGGGGCCCTCGGCAATACTCCTTGACCACCTTTCACCCTTTCATTCAGTTCAGCAACTACCTAACAGCCACCTTCTGCTGGCTCTGACAACACCCAGAGAAGCAGGTTGTGTGTCCCTGCTCCACTATTCAGAAACTCACAGTGCAGCCTCAGAGCCAGGGCAGGGAGAGGAAGACAAGGATGCTGTGGTCTGATAGTGGGGTGCAGGGAGCACAGAGGGAGGGCAGCACCCAGGGGAAGCCCTCAGCCCAGGGTGAGCTCAGATGGGGCTTTTGTGCTCAGTTTCTGAAGGATGCTTGGGAACAGAGGCAGACAGACGGACAGCAGGGGCTAGGGTGGTGGGGAGTGTTCTGGGAGGGAATACAGCAAGAGCAGGGCCCAGGGAAGGATGAGGGAAGAAGATAAAAATGGCAGAGCACAGAGGGGAGGCAGAGCTGGCCAATGACATTGCCAACAGCAGTCTTCATGAGCCCTGATCTGTGCTAAGCACTCTGACCAGTTATCTTTTTTTTTTTTTTTTCTGAGACAGAGTCTCACTATGTCACCCTCAGTAGAGTGCTAGGGCATCATAGCTCACAGCAACCTCAAACTCTTGGGCTTAAGCGTTTCTCTTCCCTCAGTCTCCTGAGTAGCTGGGATTACAGGCACCCGCAACGACGGCCAGCTATCTGACCAGTTATTTAAAATCTCTCAACATTCAGGGGAAATGGCTCTATGGTTATCCCCACCTGCTTAGAGATGCTGCCAGTGGTTCAGACACAGCCAATGACGGAGGCAGATTCAAACTCAGGCCTGCCGGATTGGGCAATGGGAAAAACTGAAGTGGGAAAGCCCTGTAACTATCAAGGACCCACCCCTACAGTAGGCAGGCAGGGAGGGGAGCTCCCCTGCAGGTCTTTGGCCTGTCCCACAGCTCACAGGGGCTGGCTGCTTCCCTGGGATCTGTCTGTGGGACCAAGAACCCAGCCAAATTTGGCGCAAAAACCGTGCTCTCAACTCCATAGCTCCTCTGGGAATGGGTGAGAAGGGGGATCCTAGCCAGCTGTGGCCCTTCAGTGACTCAGCTGGAAGAAAATTTTGGCTGTCTTGTGGAGGCCCTGCTCCCTTCTGAGCTTTGGGGGACAAAGAGCTCCATGGCCCCAGACCCTATCCCTTCACCTGAGGCACCAGTTTCCTCCCATCCTGGCTGATGTGGAGTTGAGGTCACCATGGAAACAATTCCCTGTACCATCTTCCGGTTTAAGGAGTAGTTAGGTGTGGCCTTCTGTGGTAGAAATAGCAAGTGGGAGATGGAAAGGAGACTCTTGTCTCTGCCCCATTTTCCCTTTTGTTACCTGGGTGACAAGGGAACAGGATTATTTTATAAGGCCCTCCTTTGTTGCTATACCCAGCACTGGAGGCACCATTACCGACAATCCTGATAATACAGCAGTTATGAAATACCGTGGGCCAGGCATGGTAATCCTAGTACTCTGGGAGGCTAAGGGAGAGGGATTGCCTGAGCTCACAAGTTCCAGACCAGCCTGAGCCAGAGCAAGACCCCCATCTCTAAAAACTAGCTGAGCGTTGTGGCAGGTGCCTATAGTCCCAGCTACTTGTGAGGCTGAGGCAAAAAGCTGCTAGGCATTGTGGCAGGCACCTGTAGTCCCAGCTACTCAGGAGGCTGAGGCTAGAGAATGCCTTGAGCCCAAGAGTTTGAGGTTGCTGTGAGCTGTTGACACGACGGCACTCTACCAAGGGCAACAAAGTGAGACTCTGTGTCTCAAAAAAAAAAAAAAAAAAAAAACTTAACTGTGTTCCTGACACTGTGCTGAGGGCTTTACCTATGTTAGTCTGTGTAATCCTGTATCATCTTATGTAAACTGTGTTAGCTTGTGTAATTCTATAAAGTAACTCCCCTTTTCAGGTGGGGAAACTGGGGCTCAGTGAGATGAAATCACATGCCTGAGGTCCAGCAGGTAACCCATGGCAGAACAGAGATTGGAGCCCAGGTCTGTCTTACTTGAGCCCAATTCCTAACCATGGTGTTTCCTAAGACCCTTGGGGCTGAGTCTCTAAGTAACAAGGAAACAGGGGCCTAGTCAGGACCTCTTCCTATCACTCTTGGAAGTTACAGGCAGTTACAGTCACATTTAACTCAACTTGGGGGTGGCAATTAGAATCATTTTGTCCCCATTTCATTGATGAAGAAACTGAGGTCCAGGAAGGTGAACGGTCCCAGTCTTCTCATGGGACCCAGGTCTCTGCATGACCTCCAGACTTGGAGTGGGAGGTTGTTCTCCCTGGCCCTGAGGACTTAGTGAGTATTCTATCTCTCGGCCTTAACACTCCCCCACCCCCTCCTCTATCCACTCTTCTCAGCCACTCCTGCCAGTGTTTGTCTGAGAAGCCCAAGCCCTAGGCTCAGCTGGGACTGTGGCCTCAGCCCTCAAAATAGCCCTGCCTGTGAATGAACATGCTGTCCCTGGGCTGCAAGAGCCTCCTGGGAGGCTGGGCTCGCATCTGGATGGATCTGCCCCAACCTGGGTGCGGGGGTGGAGGGAAGCAGGGGGCAGAGCTCCCAGACAGTCAGCTGTGTCTCTAGATGGGCTGAGAAAGCTGCCTTTTCCATCATCAGCTAGCTGCACCCAGGGCGATAAGCATTTATAGTGGGATTTCAAACACCTTTGTGTCCTGGAAAGAGGACAGCTTATTGGACAACATGGATTTCTAGCCCAGCTCTTTTACCAACTGGCTGGGTGCCCTGGGCCAGTCACTGGAAGGCTAAAAGTCTCAAAAGAAGGGGTGCCCTCATGTGTGTGACCTTTCACATTCAACCTGAGAATATCCATGAAAGATATTCATGGCTGGAAGAGACCACCCCTGTAGGATAAGGGACTGGTGTCTTCAGGAACTGCCACCATTAGTTCATCTTCCAGTGGCCACTACTTGATTCAAGTAGCATTGATCTGCACCTGCTCAAGCCAGGTCCTAGGCTAGAAATGGGTCCTGCTTTTCTCTACCACTCCTTGAGCTCCCAGCTCAGATAGGGGAGCAGAAGAGAAACCCCTCCTTCTCCTAAATTTTTTCTCAGTGGAATGTCCCCAGAAAAGCAGGAAATGCCAGGCAATTTCAAAAATAGAGAAACCTTCCCAGGGAGATAAGATATGAGAGCATATTCCTGGCAAAGGTAACATGAGTGAAGGCAAGGAGGCCAGACGTCCAGGCTACTTTTGAGGGTGGATAAGTGAGCTACTGCTAGGTGTTCTGACCGTGGGAAGAGCCACTGTGGGATTGGTTTTGAATGTGCTTTAAAATGTATAAGATTCTTTAAAGAAGCAAGGGATCATATGAGAAAAAAATGAAAAAGGTGATATATATATATATATATAGTGTGAGAGAACCTTTCTCCCATCCTGTGTCCCCATCACCAAATTCCTCTGAGGAAATCCATTAGCAATTTCCCATGCGCATGTCTCTAGAAATCTCAGTACACAGTAGCATTCACTCATTGCTTTTGTCCTTAAACAATGTTATTCGACAGCATTCCTTATGAGTCCATAAAGAGTTTCTTCCGCTTTCTGTTGCAGAGAACTTTATTGTGTGGCTGAACTGTGACTTGGTTCTCAACTCCCCTATTGTTGGACACAGAGGTTAGCTCCAGTGTTCACGCTGACCCTATCAAACCTCCTAATACCTCTTTTTCCCTTCCTGCAGGGTGGCCGCCGTGACCTGGGGGGCAGCTGCTTGAAGGTGAGAGGGGTGGCCCCCCTTCGAGGGCCACGGAGATGAGTCTGAGCCTCTGTGGCATTTGCTTCAAAGAAGACCACAGAGAAGGAGACCAGGAGCCAGCCGCTGGCTGGACAGGGGAGAAGACCCCAGGAGCTGAGCCTACCCTTTCTTTGTGTAGGGACCAGGGACAATGGCCTGGGCCCAGGACCCTTTGGGCAGGGCTTCTGGGATATCGCCATCTCACTCTGGAGAGCTGTGAGGACCCATTCAGCCCTCCCAGCACTGGCTGGTCAGAGACAAGGCAGAACTATTGGAAAAACAAAGACTTTTGGTGACAGAGGGTATGTGTGTGTCTGTGCATGAGTGTGGGTGTTTGTGAGAGAGAGAATTGGTAAGTTTAAAATAAAGGATATTTTTAAATAAAAGACATTGTTCCCAGCTGAGGAAGGGAAGGGGCTGTGGACATGGGAGGTCAGAGGCGGCCTCTCCCCTGGACCTAGAAAGCACAGATGTTATAGGTGCTGCCAGGAGCCCTAGAAAGGGTGGAGCTGGGCAGGCAGACAGAGCCCCCTCTCCAAGAAGAACAGACAACCACACTTGGCTCATAGTCTGCCATTTATCAAATGTTCTTGAACAACTGTTAGGTGTCTGGTATGTTTGGTAAAGAAATCTTAATTTTATTTATTTTTAAATAAGGACTGTATTCATTTTATTCACATGGCTCAAAATCAAAAGGTACAAGAAGGTATATGGTGACAAGTCCCCCAATCCCTGCACTCCAGCCACTGGCTGTTCTCTGCGGTGTCCCATTCCTCATGAACAATCCGGCAAATACACAAATGACAGTACCTTGTACACACTTTCTGCTCCTTCCTTTTCCTTTGTTTCTGGGTAGCTGGGTATCATCCCAAACCAGCAGCTGAAGGGCATCCTCATTTCTCCATTTGCTTCTTTTTATTTCATTTTATGAATGCACTGTCCCTAATCGATGCCATCACAAGACTCATGTGGGCATGAGGCTGTCCTGGCACATGACTGTGCAGGCATGCAGTTCTCCACATGTGCAAATAAGTATATGCTAAAGGGGACATTCTTATCCTTGTTGTAGCTGATTTGGAGGACCAAGGACACCCAAAGACATGTAACAGGGTACCACCCTGAGGTCTAGTCTCTTTAAAGCCCAAAGCAGCTCCTTGCCCTGTCCTTGGGATGTTCCAGCTGGAACCACCAGCCCCGTTACCCCAATTATACTCCCAGCAGCTCTGGGAGGTGGGGCTGGTGTCACCCCATTTTTACAGATTTAGCTGATGCGATGGCGACAGCTTGTCACTGGAGCCAGGCGTTCTTGGCTCTGCCTGGGGCCTTGTCCTTGCCAGGCCGAGGTCCAAGAGCTCAGGAGCCCAGAAGGAGGGAGAGGCAAAGAGAGACAATAATAGCCAGTAGCTGCCCTTTCCCCAGCAAGGTATATTAATGTGCTTATTTCAAAATTTTATGTGTTTAATAAATAAACACTTTTATTTAGCTTTCACTGACTGGAGTCTGGCTCCAGAGTCCACATTCCTACTCCCTCTGCTGTGCCCCCATCCACTCCCTGCACACTTGACCCTGTAACTGAGGCTACCCGTTTTGCTGATCATTACACAGATTGCCAAGCACCCTCTGTGTGCCAGATGCTATGCCAGACACCGCAGGGTGACCATAACACACTTGGTCTTCCTCATAGACAAAAACTTTGACCTATAGAAGACAAGGGGGTTGCCCAAATTGCCAGTCCTAGGTTGAAGGGCACCATCAAACTATCACACTTAACCCCTTTGGTATGAGAAGTAGCTGGAAAGAGGGTCCCAAGGGGCCAGAGTCCCGCCCAGGAGAGCTTTCCAAGCCCCCTCTACCTCACTTCCCCAGGACACTATCCTGTGTCCCAGTGTGGCTGTGCTTCCCCCTTCGGGATCTAATTAGGAAAGCATATTGCTTTCTCTGCGCCTACCCTGGTCCAGGTACAGGCAGCCTCTGGCAAAGCCACAGGAAAAGGACTGTGGCCTTGTCAATGGCAGGAAGCCTAGGAGTGAGGGCAGAGCAGACACTTGGGTGCTGCCTCCAAGCACTCTGCACCAGACTTGCTGGGTGACCCTGAGATGTTGCTTGACTTCTCTGGGCCTCCTAGCCCCAATCACAGACCAGTGAGAGCAGCTCCAACAGAAAGATTAAGTATTTGTTTTGCTTTGTCAAATAGTTTTTAACAGACCATTTGTGCATGGGTAAGTAATTCAAGTTGTATCCAATAGTAGGCAGTGAAAAGTACATACCTCCTTGCAGACTCCTCCCATTAAAGGGAACTGCAGTGAGCAGCTTCCTGTGTCCTTCCCGAAAGGCTCTATACTGATTACTATTTCTGCAGAAATATTTATAGGTTTCTCTGCATATGTTTTCATTGTAGAAAAAAACATTCAAAATGCTAACAAGACCCGAAAAATATCATCCATCCTGAAGATAACCACAATTAACGCCACAATCCTGCCGAATTCTGTTAAACACACACTTCCACAATCATTTACGGCATACTAAGTTAAGACTTTGTAGCGAATTATAACCGGCATCCAGGAAAGTGCGCATGTTGTGGGTTGTGCGGCTCAGTGAATTTTCCCAAGCCGAGCACTCCTGTGCACCCAGCACGCAGATCAAAAAACGCAGATCAGCTTCCCTGGAGCCAGCAGCTCTTGTACTTTCACACATGCTGGGTTCTTTCCACTGTATTTCTTTGAAATAGATAATGCAGTGTTCACAATTCAAAAGACAAAAAAGAGAATAAACTGATAATAAGTCTCCTTGTCTCCCAGACATTAGGTTCCAGTTCTCAGAGGCCGTTACTACATATGCCAAGTTACTCGTGTGTTAAGTTAACCAGGATCTTGTAGATTCCTGCAGAGACCAGCAGATGACATAGGTACTGTTTTTCCACACAGGTGATAAAAGTTTACACACTCTTCTCTGCACTTTTTTTTTTTCTCCTTAACAGAACTTCTCAGAGACCCTCAGCATTCAAAGAGCTGTTACATGCCTTTTCACAGCTGCATGGTGCTCCATCGTGCATATTTTGCAGCTTGCAAGGAGCAAGGAGCTGGGCAAGGAGCAATTATTGTACATGAGCCTTTGTGAGCTGCAAGGCCAGTGCTATACACGTGACTTGGGAGAAGCACAGCTGGGACCAATACCTCTGGGGCCATCATCCTAACACTGCCCCTCCCCCAGCATGCACACTCCACTTCTAGGCTGGTCCAGGCCAACTTGCGGCCGGAGTGCAAACTTGCTCAGGGAGAAAAAATCTAGGGCTGAAGGGGGTGAAATGAATAATTTCAGTCAGGCCACTTGGGACCCTGAAGCGCCACACTCTCCACCCAAATCTTCTTACATGCAAGAAGCATCAGCATGAGGATGATGTAAGAGTCCATCATTTCATAATAAGGAAACTGAGACACGGCCAAGTGTGGTGGTTTATTCCTGTAATCCTAACACTCCGGAGGCCCAGGCAAGCAGATTGCTTGAGCTCAGGAGTTTAAGAACAGCCTAAGTGAGAGTGAGACTCCCTGCTTTGTGGCAGGTGCCTGTAGTCCCAGCTACTTGGGAGGCTGAGGCAAGAGGATCGCTTAAGCCCAAGAGTTTGAGGTTGCTGTGAGCTACCATGCCATGGCACTCTAGTCAGGACACCAGAGTGAGACTCTGTCTCAAAAAAAAGAAAAAAGGAATGGAGAGGAAAGGAAAACAAGAAAAAGAGAGGAAGGGAGGGGAGGGGAGGAGAGGGGAGGGAAGGGAAGATGAAACTTAGACAAGACAGAGGAAGCAACCTTTCTACGGTCCTCTGACAAGTCCCTGGTCCTGCTGGACCACCAGGTCCCAGTCTCCCTCTTTGCTATGCAGGGCTCTCTAATTCCACAGCTGTACATGAGAGAGCTCAGAGGGCACCCATGGCAGTGTAAAGACCAGAGAGGAACAGTGATGGGCCATGGTTGCACAGCATTTGATGCTGGGCAGGGCTGAGAACACAGGCCCTTTCCTCCAGCCCAGGGTGCCCACACCACCTTCAGTTCCCCTCATTGGCCCAGGCCACTTCTATTCTATAAGGCTTCTATTAGTCAAAAAACCAAAACACTATACCTTCAATGAACCCCGAACAATAAATCATGCACACAAAAAAAAACAGAGTTGTAAAAACTATCCTTCAAAGCAATTTTGGAGCTCTTTTCTGGAATGGCCATCAGAGCTGTCATTGTACAAGATCTGACAAGTTCTTGAACTCGTCCTAGAAAAAGTGCTTCGGTTGGTGGACTTGCCACTGACATCAGAGCATACCTTTTCAAGGGGAGTACTTCGAAGGTGACCGTAGTGATATTCAGCAATGAGGTGTGTAGCATTTTTTCTGGGATAAGTTCATAAACTTAATTGTCCAACCTCATGTTCGGAAAGTTAACTCTCAACCACCTCCCCACAGTCACAAAAACAATGCATTATCATGAGGACATTACATAATTAGAGGATCTACAGAAACATCAGTTTATAGGATGTACATAGAAAGTCGGCTGTCTTCATTCAACCCAATCTGCATCTCTTTCTTTCTTTTTTTTTTTTTTTTTTTTTGAGACGGAGCCTCAATCTATCCCCCTGGGTAGACTGCCATGGCATCACAGCTCATAGCAACCTCCAACTCCTGGGCTCAAGCGAGTCTCCTGCCTCAGCCTCCCAAGTAGCTGGGACTACAGGCGCCCGCCACAACGCCCGGCCATTTTTTAGTTGCAGCCATCATTGTTGTTTGGTGGGCCCGGGCTGGGGATTCGAACCCGCCACCTTAGGTGTATGTGGCTGGCGCCTTAGCCGCTCGAGCCACAGGCGCTGAGCCATCTCTTTCTACTGTATATTGAACCTCATGTGCTTGTGGTGTCACAAATCTAGACCTGGACAGCTAAATATGATGCACAACCTTGAACTGGATGGAGGACCTTATTTCTACGGTGGACAAAATTGAAAAATTGGAATATGAACAATAGATTAAAGTACTTTACCAAAGTTAAATATTCTGAATTTGCTACCAGTACCGTGGTTATGTAAGAGGTTATCCTTGTGCTTAAGAAATGTACCCTAGGGGGCAGCGCCTGTGGCTCAAAGGAGTAGGGTGCCGGCCTCACATGCCAGAGGTTGCGGGTTCAAATCCAGCCCTGGCCAAAAACTGCAAAAAAAAAAAAAGAAAGAAAGAAGGAAATGTACCCTGAAGCATTGTTGAGGGACAGAGAGGTATGATGTAGACAACACACACTCAAATGGTTCAGAAAAAGGTATATAAAAAAGAAGGATAAAGCAAGCGCAGCCTACTTAAAATTTGGAGAATCTAAGCAAAGGGTATATGGGAGTTCTCCACACTACTTTCATCACTTCTCTGTCTAACTGTGAACGATTGCAGAATTGAAAGTTAAAAAGAAGTCAGGATATTGGCCCTCTATGATGTGAGACCTGTCAAGAGCTCTCCAGGCCTCTCTGACCCACCCTCCCTTTAGCTCTTCCAACATAGAATGGAAAATACCCGCAGTGGACCCAGGTGTCTCTGCCTGTGACTTTCAGACCCTGGTGCCCCTCAGGAGGCTAATGTGGTCCCAGCCTCTGAGCCTCTGGCCACCTTGATTTATGTCCCTGTGAGCCTCAGCAGCTGTCAGCACGGGTCCCACTGGGCAGCCAGCTGGGGGGGGCCCGGTGTTTGCCTCTCAGCGTGTCTAATCCAGACCAGACTTGCAGACCCCACAGGCCTAGAATAGGGCTCCCAGGGGACCAGGGTCAGAGGGCAGGCTAACAGGGCCTGGAAACGAAGGAGGCGCTAAGGGTGAGCTGGCTGGAAGGCAGGAGACCTAGCCACTACTCCTGTGTGACCCAGAGTGGGTATCTGCCCCTCTCTGGGCCTTGCTTTTCCTCATCTCAGCACAGCCTGCACAGAGTATACCAGAGGGTTTTGTTTGAGACAGATTGGCATTATGGAAGAAAAGGCTGGTAAAATATAGGGGTTGTGTTCTTCCTGAATGGTCTGGAAAAATGTTTGACTTTTTTGAGCACATACCATATGTCTGACCTCAAACAATGCACTTTGTATAAAATAAATTCAGATAGCCTGCTCAAGAATCTTATTAGATATGTACTATTATTGGTCCATTTTATAGATGAGGAAACAGAGACATAAGGAAGTTAAGGAATGTGCCCAAGTGGCTGGTAAGTGAGTGGATTCGAAAAGGTGTTTTGGCAGCACAGCCCCACTGAGCTCTCAACCCCTATCCGACATGGCTTCCCCGGTGCGTGCCTAGTCCCAATATTGGCAGGGCCACTAGTCAGAGGCACCCCTCTGAGTTACTGACTGACAGAGATGGCTTCTCTTAATTTCACAACCACCTACTAGGCACGTACTGTTGCCATTCCATTTCACAGACTGGAAAACAAAGCCCAAAGTCACCCATCTAGGCAATGGCAGTGCCAGGATTCAAGAGGGTCTGGCTCCATATCCCATGGCCTGAGTCATAGCACAGAGACAAAACTCTGCAGGAGGGCACAGGATGAAGTTTAGCACCCTAGACCAACATAAGGCAGGTGGGCTCAGCCTCTCAATCAGTGAGTCAGTCCAACACGTATTGAAATTCTCCGTGGATCATGCAAAGGTTCAAGGATGGCCAGAGAATAAGATGAGTGCGATGCCTGCTCTACTGAATAAGCAGGCTTTGAGCAAATAATAAGATGTGATGGGCTTGGTGCCTGTAGCTCAAGTGGCTAGGGCACCAGTCACAAACACCAGAGCTGGTGGGTTTGAACCCAGCCCCTGCCCGCCGCCAAACAATAATGACAACTACAACCAAAACAACAACAACAAAAAGATAGCTGGGCCTTGTGGCTGGTGCCCGTGGTCCCAACTACTTGGGGGCTGAGGCAAGAGAATCACTTAAGCCCAAGAGTTGGAGGTTGCTGTGAGCTATGACACCACAGCACTCTACCCAGGGTGACAGCTTGAGACTCTGTCTCCAAAAAAAAAGATACTATGGGTGCTTCTAAGGCATGTGGGAATGTATGACTGGGAGACCAGTGGCCTTATTTAGGATGATGCTTCTAAAATGAGGGAAGGCTTTGCCGATTATTAAAGGTTCTGCAAAGTTTGCAGGCCACCCTAGCATCAGTATGAATGATGGGGCACCTGCAGATGCCCGGGTCTCCCTTGAACAGCCCAGTAACCCTGGACACTTCTACTTTGAACTGTCTCAGTCTGCACCACAACCCTGCGAGGCTGATTTTACCCATTGCACAGGTGGTACCTGGAGAGGAGCAGCGAATGGTCCAAGACTTCACCGCTAGGACTGCAGTTAGACCTCAAACCCAGCCATGTGGTTCGTCCCCATCTGCAGAAAACCCAGTTTGGAAGATACTGGCAAGGGGCCTTTAATAGAGAAGAGAGGGGTGGGCCCAGGGCTTAGGGAGGGAGAAGGACGCTGACCAGCTGGGAACTCCGTGGGAACCTCTCTTGCCCCCCAACCCCACCCCACCCCAGGGCCTCCCCAGGCAGCAGCCAGGTCAGGGAGGCGGGCCTTGGACTCACTAACAGCACACCCCCTCGCGCCCCCTGCGGGATCCTGGAGGAGCCACCCAGAAGCCGGGCCTGACTGCTGCTCTCTCTACCCTCCCTCTCCTCCCCGTTCCACCCCACCTTCCCTCCCTCTCCCTCCCCTCCTAGCCCAGGCCCACCGACTCCCCTACCCCTGGCTTTCAGAAAGCCCTGGAAAGGCTGCTTTCTTTGAGACAGGAAGGTGTCCTCAAGTCTCAGGAAGGAAAAACAGTCAAGCTGAACCCACCAAGACCGTCTCCAAGGGGCCGGGGCTGGCACCTGGCCAGGACTGACATCACCTGGGAACCGCCACAGCCGCAGCTGCAACACGCCTCCTGGGGGGACTTGCTTCTGCTATTTAAAAAAATAATAATAATAAAACTTTTCCAGTCTGGTGTTTTTAAATGTGCTTTTTATAGTGGGCCCTGGGGCGTGGGTGTTTGGCGTCCCCCCCCCCCTTTTCCTCCTGGTCCTGATTTCTCACACCACAGCTCGTAGCCTTTGACCAATTACAGCTAACGCTGGGGATTCTGGGTGGGATCTCCTTCCAGGCCTTGAACCCATCGGCTTATCTTTTATCTATGTAGATCTATCGAATTTCAACTTTTAAAAAATACCAATAATGTTTGTCCATGGTACCAAATATAAAAGTTGCCTCGGGGCATCAGTTAAAAATTAAGTCTCTCCCCTGCCTCGTAGTCACCTGATCCCTGTCCCATGAGGAAATCCTGTTTTATTGAATAGAATCTTCTATAGTGCACACTGTGTGCTAGGCGCTCTTCTGAGCAATTATCTAATATTAAATCCTTTGACCCTCATAAAAACCCTATGAAGGAGGGTTTCCACTGGCTATGTTCTCCTGAATATTATCAAAGATATTCTAAGCATATAGAAGTACATCTAAATCTATAATTTTACCCTCTCCCTTATTTAAAAAACACAAATAGAAGTTTATACATGCTATTCTGCACTTTGATTTATTTACTTAAAAATATATCTTGGTGCTGGGCGTGGTGGCCTGTGCCCATAATCCCAGCTAGCCAGGAGGCTGAGGTGGAATACTTGAGTGGACAGGTCTCACTCTGTCGCCCAGAGGAGATTGCTGGGGCACCATTATAGCTCACTGTAGCTTCCCACACCTGGGCTCAAGTTGATCCTCCCACTCCAGCCTCCCAAGTAGCCGGGACTATAGGTGCCAACTACTGTGCCCAGCTGCCAAAGTGGTCTTTCTAAAGCATAGATTGTATCTCATCAGCCTAGTACTCAAAAACCACTCCATCTTTCACCCTTGCATGAGGAGGGGCATCTTAAATTTAGGGGTTATCAAGAATCCCCTTGAGACTCTGATCAAAGTAATGGACCTACTCCCCCAGGAAAACGTATAGACAACCAAGCTCTGTGGGGGTTCAGGCACCCCTGGAAACCCCTCTGGGATATGGTAATGTCCACATACACCCCCCCCCCCACCGCTGCTATGTGATGCACCCATGGCTTTGGAAAGAGCATTTTAGACTTTCAACTTTGCTGCTTCTGAGTTACGTAGGAACATTGCTCAATCTCACCATGCATCAGTTTTCTCATCTCCAAAGTGGGGTTAATTACAATGATTTTCTCTTAGGATTGTGAAAAAGAAATCAGATCCAGATTCTGAAGTGTTTAGTACAGTCCTAGCACATAGCAAGTTCCCAACTTGGGTTGGCGATGATTTTTGGTGGTGGTATAGTATTGTTTCTGCAAGATGAATCCCAAACATACTCATTTATTCAGTGAGCTTTTATTGAAAACATACTATGGGCAAGGAGAGGCTTGTAAAAAAACAATCTAAGCCAGGCAGGCTTGAATGTCAGCCTTCATGTCAGAGTGCTCAAGGCTCTAAAGGTGGACAGGATGAGGGGATTAGAGGGCACTGCAGAGGGGTAAGCTAAGCCTGCCTGGGTGGGGACAGGTCAGGGAAGACTTCACAGGGAGTAATTCTGGGTGACTCTTGAAGGGCAGGGTTGGGGAGCTGTCTGGGTAAAAATAAACCTCAGTAATGGAGAAAGAATATACACCAGCCTTGAGAAGAGAGAGCCTAGGGTAGCAGAGGGACCACATGGAGGCTCAGCGTGGCTCAGTGAGGGCCTGGGGAGAGGACAGAAGAGTCTGGAGAGGTGGCCCTCAGTGGTCTGGAGAGTGGGGGGCAGCATCTCACACCAAGGCAAGGGCTGGTGGAAGCTGCAGGTAGGAGGAACCCCTGGTAACCAGTGAAGGCTGGGTTGGCGGGAGGCAGGGAGGCCAGTCAGAGGCCACTTGGTTTGTCCATGGCTTTCAGAAAGAAAAATGATTTCAAAAAAATGATTAACCTCAATAAACAGTGGTCACCAAGGTCTGCAGAACAGGACAGACACTCAGAAGCAGAGGAGAAAGATGCCCTGAGCATGAAGAGACTGAGCAATGGCAGGGAGAGGGAGAGTTGGTCCGAGGGGACTCATGTCCCTCCTGCTCAGCCCTCTACTGGTTTCCCATCACTCTTAATCCAAATCCAAAGATCTCCCCTTGCATGCAGGCCCCCACAGACCTCTGTCGCTTGTCTCTCTCCCACTGTCCTCTTGCTCTCTGGACTCCAGCCACTCTGGCTGCTGCTTGCTGTTCTTGGAACACACCCGGCATGCTCTGGCCCCACAGCCTCTGCCTGGGTAGCTTTCTCCTCGCCCAGCTCTCTCTCAAACTTGCTAACTCCCTTCTTTCAGAGAGGCAGCCCTGACCACCCTGGCTAAAATAACACCTTTCTCCCATCCTTATTTTTAATTATGGTAAAATATACATAACATAAAATACAGAAAAATATGTGACATAAGGTTCACCATTTTACCACTCAGTGGCATTTAGGTGCATTCACAATGTTCTGCAACCATCACTACTGACCATGTTCATCTCAGACGCCTCTCCACCAACCGGTATCCCTTTTACTCATCTTAATCTTTCTTCCTAACGGTTATCACTCTCTGACATTATGACATTGGGTTTTTTGTTCATTATGTTTACCACCTGTGTCCTTCACCTAGAAAGGTGCCTGCATTGCATGTGGCTGTCTCACCAGCCCTTTGACAGTGTCTGGCACAAGCTGGGCGCTCAGTAAATGGTTGCAGAGGAATCAGATGATGAAGGGCACTCTTCCAGAGAAGCAGGGTGCAGGCAGAAGGACAGACTGTGTCTCTGTGCAGTTATGGCACATCCCTTCCTGCCAGCCCCTTCTGCCACTTCTCTATCCTTATCTCCCCCCAGCCACCCTGGACTGTGCCACCTCCCTGCTACCATGACTTTGCCCAGGCTGTTCTCCTCACTGGAAATATTGTTCCCTCATCTTCTTCATGTATCAAAATCCATTTTTCAAAATCCGCTGGAAACCCCCTTCAATCAGAAAGGATTCCCAGACAAATCCTTATGTACATCCAATCCTTCCTCTTTTCCAACGTCCCTGTGATGCAATCTTTCTGCCTGGAATTAGGCAGGTCTCCTTTTGGTTGTAAGCAACAGAAATCCTTCTCAAAGTGGCTAATCTAAGTCAATAAATAAGTAAAGACATAAATAAGTTATTGGCTTCTAGACTGAGTTTGGGGATGCTGATTTCACAGTCGGATCCAGGCAGTGACCACATGATGCCATTAGAACTCTGTTTTCCTCTCAGCTCATTTTCAAAGACCCTCTCCTCTTTTGGTGGCAAATGTGGCTGCCTAAAACTCTGGATTATGACTTATCCATTTAGAAACGCCTGTGGAGTGGTCTTTCCGCCAACAGTTCCAACAATAGTCCTGAAAAAGGCCCCTATTGGCCTGCCATGGGTCACGTGCCCAGCCCTATGCCAATCACCATACAAGAGCAATAAAGCATTCTGATTGGCACATGCCAGCCTCTGAAGTGGGAGTGGGTTTGCGTGGCCTGAGCTACAAGAACCAAGAAGGGAGAAGGGTTGGCTTCCCACAAGAAAGTGGTGAAATGGCCACTTGGCAGACACAAACTCCAGATGTCACTAGAGATGCCTCTGATGGGGCACTGACCATGCTGCCCAGGAAACTTGAGTTTTTTGCGTAGGATGTGTCTTCCCTGTGCATCTGCAAATTTCCTATAGGCAAGGTCTAGTGCCCAGGCAGGATCTAGCACATGGGCAGGGTCACAGGGCTAGTGCTTGATAAACACCAGCATCCTTCACTCCTCTCCTTCAGGTCCCAAGTCTGTTTTGCACTTGATCCCTGACTTGGCTAGCTTTGGCAGACCGTGATCAGCAGATCAGCGTAGCAAACCAGCCAATGGGACAGCACAGGATTCCTCACCTCTTCCATACCCCTCCGGCAGGGATGTTTCCCCCCACGGGGGGGGGGGGGGAATCAAAAGACCCAGTTCTCAGTCCACATCATCAGTGTGACCTTGAGACAGTCCCTTCTCCTCTCTGAGCCTCGGCGGTCCGTTCTGTCACACAGGGACAGGGAGAAGCATTTCCTCCTTTTCAGCCCATCATGTAACTCTTTAAAATTTTCTCCAGGTCTGGTTATCACCTGTGATACATAACTTTTTTTCTTTACATGGATCCTCTTTTAAAAACATAAATATATTATTTCAAAAGGAAGCCTTAGAGCCCTCCATAAATGGAAAAATCAGTATCTTGTGCCATAAATAGAAGGTAACCATAAAAATAAGTACAATGAAAACAAAACAATGTCATTAAATTCTAGCCAGATCCGGTTGCCTGCCGAAGGCTCTGGAGGCCTATTCTCTGTTAAAAAGGGAAGTAAGTGTTAAGAGAGGTGTTAAAAACACACCAGAATTCAAGGGAGACTTTCTCCTTAATAACAAGTTGAAGGAAAACTGGAAAGGGAGGAAGGTTCCCACTCTGGGCTTTGATGTTCTTTCATTAATGTGACTCCACTGAACAGCAGCTCAGGTACAACCTATTGTGCCCTGCCCACTCTTAGGAAGTGGTGGCCCTGGCCATCCTGTCCCAGGAAGGAGCCTGTGCCTCCCCCTACTCTCAGGCCAGGAGGAGAGGTCAGAGGCCCAGCCAGGATGGAGCCCAGGTTCAGGAATCTGATTCATGTTTTAGGGTCAGATGTACAATTTTGCGCCCTCCAAAAACAATGGTTGTGCTGAGAAAGTCAGTGAGGATGAACAGACCCGGTCCTCTGACCTTCTGCCTACCAGTTCCTGCCTGTTCAATCCCACGTAACTCCACCAAGTGAGGCATGGGGAAATAACAATATGAGTTTCATTTGTCTAAATGTGAATACATTCGCATGAGGAACCTCTGGAAAGCTAAGAAACTAATAAAAGTCATGCGAGCCAGACAGATGGAAAGAGCAATGAGAATGAGACTCTTCCCACTATGCTACAACATACTGTTTGAACCATACAAATAAATTATTCAAATATTAAATAGTGGCTCGGCGCCTGTGGCTCAAGCGGCTAAGGCACCAGCCACATACACCTAAGGTGGCGGGTTCGAATCCAGCCCCGGGCCCGCCAAACAACAATAATGGCTGCAACCAAAAAATGGCCAGGCGTTGTCGCAGGCGCCTGTGGTCCCAGCTACTTGCGAGGCGGAGGCAGGAGACTCACTTGAGCTCAGGAGTTGGAGGTTGTTGTGAGCAGTGAAGCCATGGCACTCTACCCAGGGGCTCAGCTTGAGGCTCTGTCTCAAAAAAAAACAAATATTAAATAGTAAAAATAAATATTTATTAGCACCTGTTATGTAAGCAGACTTATAGTCAGACGTCGTGCGTTCATTCATTATTTTACTTACTCATTCCCTTATAAACTAATTGATTCAATGAGCATTATTAGCAAGGTATCAAGCCCTGTGCTGGGCATTGAGAGAATATTTGTTCATTCATTCAGTCAGGACGTTGTACTTTGTTCACTAATGTGGAGATGGGTCGGCAGTATTCCCTGACCTCAAGGAGCTCATAGTTTAGATGGTGAGATGCCCTGACAGACAAAGTAGCCACCAGGAGTCCAGAACTTAGCATACCCTGTGCAAGAGTAGGAGATGGGAAATTGCTGAGGCTGCTATAGAACCTTGCACGTTCTCCTGGGAGGCAGAAGGCCAGATTAGACATCATGAAGGCCAAATCACCAGGAAAGGAGGTCACCCATTATACAGCAGGATCCTGACCAGGATCCTCTTGGAGTCACATAGGCTTTCCAAGTGGTTAATCCAAAGATTACATCTCTGTCTGCATGCATTCAGCCTCTCAGCAGCATTTGATAGAACTGACCATTGTCTCTGGAAGAGAATCTGGTGGTTGCTGTAGCAGAAACTTCTGGTGGTCTTCCAAATTTCCATTAAAACATAAATATATTATTTATTCTTCTTCTACAGACAGTTGAAGAATTTGTTCTTCTGGAATAGAGTTGCAACTTTTGGGAAGGAGCTAAAGGTAGGAGATAAACCATCTCTTCCTTCTTTCTGCTGACTAGAAAGGAGGTGTGATGGCTGGAGCTCCAGCCGCTATTCGTATCATTAGGTGAACTTAGGAATAAAAGCCATGTACAGTGGAATGACAAGATAGAAAGAGCCCAGGTCTCTAAAGCCGCAGGGTGCCTGAGCAATCATGAACTGCCTATCTTAGGACTTAGTGAATGTAAGAGGAGAATAAATCACTTTCTTGTTTAAGTCAATTTCCAGCTGAATCTAAGACAAATACGGTTACCATTCAACAAATACATTTCTCTTTTCCTTTGCTACCAGATCTTCACTTTGTTCTTCTGTGTATTTTCTCATCCTCATTTTTTCTTTTGAAAGATTCTAGTCTAAGAAAATCACGGTGGTCTTCTTCCCCTTGCTATAATTATTTCAGGGATGGGTATGTGACCTGTTTGGGGGCCACTGAGACATGAAAGGAAGTCTTCTCAGGGAAAGACTTCTGGGAAAAAGTCCTTTTTTTACAAAAAGAAAAAGGCATACATGTAAGAAATGGTCCTTTTCTGCTGCTATCCAGGCAGTCCCTGAGTTACAAACATCCCACTTACCTACAACTCACATTTACTAATGGAAGTTATTAACAGTAAGTCACAAACATCCAACTTACGTATGACCCACACTTACGAATGGAGGCTGTTATAGGTAATAGGTATATGCACCTGTTCCAACTTACATACAAGTTCAACTTAAGAAAAAAACCTACAGAACTTGTCTTGTTTCATAACCCAGGAACTGCCTACCTGTACACTGCTGAACAAGTGTGTTGCCTAGCTCTGTGGCAATCATTTTATAACCAGAAAGAGTGGAATAATGGGAAAAAACCTTGGTTCTTCATGATGTTGTTCAATTAACCAATACCCAAGTCATCCTACATCTCAGCTAGTTACTGTATGACAATAAATTTCCCTCTTGTTTAAGCTAGTCAGATTTGTGTCGTTACTTACAAGTGAAAGTGCCTTATTCTATAAGTCCTATATTTTCCTTGGTTCTTCATGATGTTGTTCAATTAACCAATACCCAAGTCATCCTACATCTCAGCTAGTTACTGTATGACAATAAATTTCCCTCTTGTTTAAGCTAGTCAGATTTGTGTCGTTACTTACAAGTGAAAGTGCCTTATTCTATAAGTGCTATATTTTCCTTCTTAGAACACTCTTTTCATATTTCACGAAAAACTTGTAGAAATAATAAATGAATTCAGAAAGTTGCAGGATCCTAAACCAATGCACAAAAATTAGTTGCATTCCTACATACTAACAATAAAAATCTAAAAAGAGAATTAAGAAAACAATTCCATTTATAACAACATCAAAAAGAATAAATTACTTAGCAGTAAATTTAACCTAGCAGGTGAAAGACTTGTATATGAAAACTACAAAATGTTGCTGAAAGAAATTAAAGACAAAAGAAATGGAAAGACATCCCATGTTCACGAATACTGTCAAGGTGTCCATGTAGCCAGGTGCAGTGGCTCACACCTGTAATCCTAACACTCTGGGAGACTCAGGTGGGAGGATCTCTTGAACTTAGGAGTTTGAGACCAGCCTGAACAAAAGTGAGACCCTGTCTCTACTAAAAGCAGTAAAACTAGCTGGGCATTGCGGTGGATGCCTGTAGTCCCAAGTAAACTACTCAAGAGGCTGAGGCAAGGGGATAGTTTGAGCCAAAGAGTTTGAGGTTGCTGTGAGCTATGATGCCCAAGCACTCTACCCAGGGCACAATGTGAGAGACTCTGTCTCAAGAAAAGATAGAGAGAAAGAAAAGGAAGGAAAGAAAGGAAGGAAGGTGAAGAGAAAGAAAAAATTAGCCAGGCATTTTGGTGCACACCTGTAGTCCCAGCTACTTGGGAGGCACAAGGATGACATGAACCAGGAGTTTGAGGTTGCTGGGAGCTAGGCTGATTCCTTGACATTCTAGCCTGGGGCAACAGAGTAAAACTCTGTCCCAAAAAAAAGAAAGAAAAAAATCATCCTAAAGTTCATACAGATTTTCAAGAGACCCTGAATAGCCAAAGTACTCTTGAAAAAGAATAAAGTGAAGGTCTCACACTTCCTGATTTCAAAATATATTACCAAATTATAGAAATCAAAGCAATGTCATACCGGTGCAAGAACAGACATATAGACCAATGAAAAGAATAGAGAACAGAAATAAGCCCTTGCACATATGGTCAAATAATTTTTCACAAGAGTGCCAAGGCCCTTCAATGAAGGAAAGGACAGGTTTGGTGTCTATAGCTCAGTGGTTAGGGTGCTGGCCACATACACAGGAGCTGGTGGGTTCAAACCCAGCCTAGCCCTGCTGAACAACAACGTGACAACTAAAACAACAACAGTAATAAAAAATAGCCAAGCGTTGTGATGGGCGCCTGTAGTCCTAGCTATTTGGGAGGCTGAGGCAAGAGAATCACTTAAGCCCAAGAGTTTGAGGTTGCTGTGAGCTGTGATGCAACAGCACTCTACTCTAGTGAGACTCTGTCTCAAAAAAAAAAAAAAAGAGAGAGAGAGAGAGGACAGTCTTTCCACCTCACGATGTTGAAAAAACTGGTCATGCACATACAAAAAAATAAATTTGAACTTACCTCATATAAAAAAATGAACTCAAATTAACTAAGTGTGGGTCAAAAGAACTAAGTAGATCAAAGACCTAAATATAAGAGATAAAACTACAAAATTCTTAGAAAACATAAGGAGAAACCTTCATGATATCAGAGTTGGCAATGATTTGATGACTATTACATCAAAAACATAGGCACAAAAAAAAAAAAAAAAAAGGAAATAACCAAATTGGACTTCAGGAAAATTTAGACATTTTATACATCAAAATACAATATTGACAGCGTAAAAAGGCAACCCACAGACTGGGTGGGGTTGCTCACACCTATAATCCTAGCACTCTGGGAAGGCGAGGCAGGTGGGTTGCTTGAGCTTAGGAGTTCAAGACCAGCCTAAACTAGAGCGAGACCCTCTCTCTACTAAAAATAGAAAAACTAGCTGGGCACTATGGCTGGCACCAGTAGTCCCAGCTACTTGGGAGACTGAGGCAAGGGTATCACTTGAGCCCGAGTCTGGTGTTGCTGTGAGCTAGGACACCACAGTACTGTGCCCAGGGTGACAGAGTGATACTCTGTCTCAAAAAAAAAAAAAAAAAAAAAAAAAAAGGCAGTCCACAAAAGGGAAGAAAATATTTGGAAAGCATGTATCTGATAAAAGATTAATATCCAGAATATACTATATAATGAACTTTTTTTTTTTCTCTTGCAGTTTTTGGCCAGGGCTGGGTTTGAACTCGCCACCTCCAGCATATGGGGCGAGCACCTTACTTCTTTGAGCCACAGGTGCCACCCTATAATGAACACTTAAAACTCAGCAACAACCACCAAAAAACCAACCCAAAAATGAGCACACAACTAGAAAAGATATTCCCTCAAAGAAGATATCCGAATGGCCAATAAGCACATGAAAAGATGCCCAACGTCACTGATCATTAAGGAAATGCAAATCAAAACCACAAATGAAATTTCATCTCACCCCCATTAGGATGGCTACTATAAAACAAACAAACAAAAAAAAAACCCAGGCGTTGGGAAGATGTGGAAAAACTGGAACCCTGTACTCTGTAGAAATAGCCTCTGTAGAAATTAAAGGTAAAAGATTAAAGATAAAAGTAGTGTATGAGCCATACTGAAAAGGATTGAAAACAATGTGTCAAACAGATATTTGTACACCCATGTTTTTAGTAACATTATCTCAATAGCTAAGACGTCGACATAATCCAAGTGACTTATTAAAGGATAAGCAAAATGTGATGTATACAGACATATTATTCAACCTTAAAAAGGCTAGTACAAGTGTCTTTATACTAAAAGGTTGTTTTTTTTTCCTTCTGGATAGATGCCCAATAGTGGGATTGCAGGATCAAATGGGAGGTCTAGTTGAGTTCTTTAAGGTTTCTCCATACTTCCTTCCAAAAAGGTTGTATTAGCAGCCCAATTTACAATCGCTAAAACGTGGAAACAGCCTAAATGTCCTTCAACTCAGGAATGGATTGGTAAGCTGTGGTATATGTACACTATGGAGTATTATTCAGCCATCAAAAAAGGACGCTTTTACAGCATTCATAATAACCTGGATGGAGGTGGAACACATTATTCTTAGTGAAGCATCACAGGAATGGAGAAGTAAGAATCCTATGCATTCAACTTTGATATGAAGACAATTAATGACAATTAATGACATGGTGGGGCATAGGGGAAGGGGAGATCAGACAGAGAAGGAGCGAGGGGGTGTGGGCAAATAAAAAATGACTAATTCTCACACAAACTGGATTTAATTTTGATCAATGTATATTACTTAAACATCAATTTTTAATTCAACATGTCAATATGTTGTTTATCATATTGCATCCTTATTCATCAGTGACATATGTCTGTGAGTTCCCCTTTATAATAATATTTTTTTTCTAATTTTACTATCAGGGGTATCCAGACTAAGTAGAATAATTTTTAAGTATTTTTATTTCTACTGTCTATAAGACTTGGAGTGATCTGTTTTGTATTTTTTAGAAATTATTTTTTACTTTTATTTATATATATTAGTCGTCTATTTCCTTTTAGATTTTGGTAAAAACATAAGAAAAAAATTTGTTTACTATTTGTATTTTGTCTTGTGTATTCTATAACAAACAAGTAGTAAATGATTATGTATTCAAAAAAAATTGCACAGCTCTTGTTAAAGCTATATTGATGGGTACTTTCTTTTTTTTTTTTTTTTTGAGACAGAGCTTCAAGCTGTCCGCCTGGGTAGAGGGCTGTGGCATCACAGCTCACAGCAACCTCCAACTCCTGGGCTCTAGCAAGTCTCCTGCGTCCGCCTCCCAAGTAGCTGGAACCACAGGCGCCTGCCACAATGCCTGGCTATTTTTGGGGGGGTTGCAGCCGTCATTGTTGTTTGGCGGGCCTGGGCTGGATTCGAACCTGCCACCTTAGGTGTATGTGGCTGGTGCCTTAGCCGCTTGAGCCACAGGCGCTGAGCCAAAACCCTACAATAACTTTTTGATGCTCTTAGATTAAGACTCAAATTCCTATGGTAACCCACCAGGGTCTTACATGAGCCAACCAGTGCCAAGATGGCTGATCTCATCTGACACCAGGTTCTTCCCTCCCTCTCTGTGCATCAGCCACCCACCTCTTCACTGTTCCTCAGATACAGCAAAGTCTTCTCTATTTCAGGCCCTTTATACATCTGATCCTTTCTGCTTAGAAGACCAGCTTCTTCTCATTCTTCAGGTTTTATCTTAAATATCATCTTCTCAAGAAGGCCTTGCACAACTTCATTATGTAAGGCTGGGATCAACAAAGATCAAAAAACAATGACCCATTATACAAATCTGCCCCACCATCTGCTTTTGTAAATAAAGTTTTATTGGAACACAGTCATTTACATATTGTCTATGGCTGCATTCTCATTACAATGGGAAAGCTGAGTTGTGACAAAGACAGGATATCCCATAAAGCTTAAAATACTTACTATTTGGCTCTTTATAGAAAAGATTTGCTAACCTCTGATCTAAAGCAATCCTTCCTTCTTCTCAAATTAATCTCTATTGTATCACTACCCTTATTTCCTATACAGCACTTACCACAGTTTGTATTTATTTTGGTTGTTGATGTGTGTACGTGTTTGTTGTCTTAAAGAAAATTCAGCATTTAGAAAACAAATGTACAAAAATTTACATGAAAAGAAGTTTTACAAGGAGGTCCAGGTTTTAGAATGATAAATCACCAAATTAAAAAAAAATACAAGATACTTCAGGGGAAAAAAAATTTACCAGTGTTTAGTCTGTCCAAGGTAGGAAAAGAAAAACCATCACTTTTCTCATGTGATTATTATATCCACAAAAGCAATCACTTTGGGGGAGGGGGGTGAGAAACGGGTCTCTTGCTTGGTTGCCTGGGCTAGAATGCAGTAGCATCATCATTAGCTCACTGCAACCTCAAACTCTTAGGCTCAAGTGATCCTATTGCCTCAGCCTCCACACCCAGATAGCTTTTTAATTGTTTGTAGAGACTATGTTACCCAGACTGGCCTTAAGCAATCCTCCTATCTTGGCCTCCCAAAGTGCTAGGATAGTAAGTGTGAGCCACCATGCCCAGCCCACATAATTTTAGGCATAATATTGCAAAAGTAAGACATGAAGTTGTTTTTGTTGGAGAACCAGTAACTTATAGGAAAGGCTCAAAGCTTTTTTAATTTGAAGATTTATTTATTTGTTTATTTATTCATTCATTTATTTTTCAGGACAGAGTTTCATTTTGCCACCCTTGGTAGAGTGCTATGTCATCATAGCTCACAGTAACCTCAAATTCTTGCCTCAGCCTCCCAAGAAGCTGGGAATACAGGTGTCCAACATAATGCCCAGCTATTTTTAGAGACAAGTTCTCACTCTGGCTCTCAAACCTGTGAGCTCAAGCAATCCACCTGCCTTGGCCTCCTAGAGTGCTAGGATTACAGGTGTGAGCTACCACACCCAGCCTATTTGGCGATTTAGAATTAGAAAGGATAGCCTCAGTTTTTCTCAGGGCACAGAGTGCTTTTATAATTGAAATATGTTTATTTACCACATAAGGACAACTATTTTAAAGTGCACATGAACTTTATGGCCACCGTGTATATGATGGTGGTCTCATAAGATTACAGTAGAGCTGAAAAATTTCTATTGCCTGGTAATATCATAGCTGTCATAATGGCATAGTGCAACTGATTACTCAAGTATTTGTGGTGACACTAGTGTAAACAACCTACTGTGCTGAGGTTATATAAAAATACAGCATGATACAATTATAAGAGGGCCTTTGCCTAACAAATGCAATCAGTGTAACCTAATTCTTTGTATCTTCAATGAATTCCAAAAAATAAAAAAGTACAATTATTGTACAATTGTACATTGTATAATTATTGTATAGTAATAATACTTGATAATGATACTAAATGTCTGTTACAGGTTTTTGTATTTACTATACTACACAGCATCTCCATAAATTTCACATGCAATTTAAAATTTTGCACACTAAGTTTGTTTATTT